>NW_017537212.1:1336173-1540021 GCF_001853355.1 Bactrocera latifrons | reverse complement strand
TTCTTCTGGGTGTTACAAACTTCGTGACAAAATTAATATACCCTGTTCAGGGTATAAAAATACCGATATATATTTGAATAATTTAGTTATCGATCACACAGTTATGGTGCCCAAAATCGAAATAAGGAAACTGGATATATAATATTATAAAATTTTTGCAATTTCCAATAATCAATAAAAGCACACATTTCGACTTGTTTGCGAATTTATTAAAACAGTCGCGAATAAATTCTTGATTTATTTGCATTTTGCCTGTATATATATACATACATACATTGTAGAATCCTGAACATATTTATTGTTTTAGTTTGAATGGATCTATACATACTTACTTAATTATATTTTTAAAAACTTGTTCGATCACATCAATGAAACTCGAATTAAAAAGGTTTATTTTACGAACTTCAACATTTTTATTGCCTGATTTAAATTCCATGAGCGAGTTGAGCACTCTCAAAATTCATACTTCCTACAGAACGCTTCTCTCGCAAATGAAATCTATGTAAATAAACACTTACATACACATACATATGTATGCATTTATATAGGTACATCTGTAAGTCATCAATATGTTATCGCGGATTTACATTTCCGATTGCCTTCGCAACAAGATTTCGGAATTTGTCAATTGAGTGGCGTCGTTCGGGCAATAATTCAGATTAAGACTTGATCAGGTAGTGATCGGCTAGTGGGTGAAGACAGTGAAGCCGTGAATTAATGGCGAATAAAATTAAAGAAGTATTTTTGTCGAAGAAATATTTTGTGTAATGAATTACAGCATTTTAGGATTATATTTACATATATAGCTTGCATTCTGTACATGTGTATATATAGAAATACATTTTTAGCAGTGTATGTGTTTGTAATAGAAATGCAAATATAAAATCAAGTGTTGTGGTTTAAACAATAAATATCGGCAAGAGCATCCAGAAAACAAGCGAAAACCTTACTTTTAAAATGTATTTTACGGTATTTGTATATACAACTACTTTTCAATATTTATATATGCACATTCACATGTATATGTGTTTTTGTTTTAGTGCTGTGTTTGAACTGCCAAGCTACGTGCGATCTCATCTCGAGATTTCTTCGCGATAGGCAGCAAATTAATTAGCTGTGAAAGCATGTGAGCCCAAATAATGAACAGTTTTTTATATACACACACACTGCCATGCTATATGTAAGGATGTAAATGAATAGTGTTTTCAGCGCGAAAGCAAAAACACAAGTGGAGAGAATGAAATGAATAGTTGAAAGACGAGTTGCGAGTTTAAAAAGGCAAAGATTCTTACCATGAAACTTATACGTGTATACATATATATATGCACTTACAATCAAAATACAAAGCTTGTGAGTGGCACGTGTGTAAGACAACGAAAGATGAAATAAACAAAACGAGGCTTGTAAAAGCATTTAACAAAAGAATGCGTCAATTAACTCAAAGCAAAAAATAAAAATTTCAAATGTACTCACGTTGTCATAACGAAAATATTTTTAATGATTCATTAGAAAATTGTGCTAATAAAAATTCATATGTATATGTAGGTATAACAATAACACAAATTTAGAAATTAATTAAAATACAAGTGATGAAATAATTAACTTTTGAAGATTTTTATGTATGTATATAAATAAGGGTAAGCAAATTATAAGTGCTTATCAATATCAAACATTTCGTAATTACAAATCTCCAAAAAATTTCTCAATATCCTTGCATTTGCAATCAATTTTATAACAATTTTGTTATTCCATCTTTTTTTTGGATTGAGTTTTTCAAAGAAGAGGAGAGAAGATTTCTTCTCAATTTTGTAGTTTTAAGTGTTGTAAAATGCGCAGTTAGTTTATTTTGTAGTTCAGCAGAAATACAAATTTTTATACAGAAATGTAGGGCTCACAAACTATAAAAACTTTAACTTCGGTGTGGCACAAATTAAAGATAAACAAAGTGTGCTGGCTTTTTAACCATTCTTAAAATGTAAATCTTATATGCATATGTACACACAATACATGCACACATATCAGGTCGGACTAAAACGCAGTTTTATCACGCCACTTTGTCACACCCGTCATGTTTGTTCTTTTCGTTGACTCTGCCACCCGAGTGTGTTTCCTAGAAACCTCAACTTACAACATCTTGAGTCGTCGCTCGTCTTTTGTGCCTTCAAAATCATTTCATGCCAAAGCAAACAGTTGGTAACCAAAATTGTTTATGAATGGAAATAAATCCCGTGCAACTTCACGTTTTTCGTTTTACTACAAGCCATGCTTGTGTGAATGTGTATGCAACGTGCTTGCCTAATTTTTTCCCGCCTCTGGGTCACACCGACAGTAGATGTGTGCAGCTCTGTGTGTTACATACCGGAAAGAAAGCTGATTGTTACGCACGTAATTTCAAGGAAGACCGGTCACTTGGATCATGTACTGACCACACAGTTATGAGTAAATTCGAGTACCATAGAAGTGAACAAACATGCGAGCGGCAAGTAGTAACAACCTTGTTGACGCACTGTTGGGTGTTCTATCATTTGTGAATTGGGTATTTAGTGTGTGGGAAAGTGCTAACAGACTGTTTGCGACTTTGAGTGTTCTTTTTATGAGAACTCAGACATGTATGTATGTATGTAGATGTTGTATGTCTAAGTTGAATTGTAAACAAATAATTCACAAATTAATTTGTATTTTTGTATATTTCTCATTTACAGTTACGGAAGCCCATTTAACTTAAGCGCTGAATAAAAGAAACGAAGGTAAGAAATCACACTTCATCTGCTTTTGTAGATTTGGTTTTAATCTCTGTTTATAAAGTATTTCTAGTACCATCAACTCCAACAGGTTTAGCCGAGCACAATTTGTCTTTTTATCGTCTTCAGCATCGCATTTCCTCTTCGAAATAAAAATAAAACTTGGCTTTATTGGAAGCTTGCTATTTTAACTTAAATTACTAGAAAATAGTTAGAAGCAAGCATATATTCATACATACATACTTACATAGGATTATTGCGATGATGCTATACAAAAAGAAGAGGATAACAATTTAACCTGAGTTCATAAGACTCCAAAAGAATATACTAAATAGTATATATGAAGTCTACCATTTGGGATTAAACGGATTAAATTCTTCTCGATATTAAAAGTTAATATAAAATTAGTAGTATGAAAAGTGCTAAGTGCTAAGACTCATCTAGAGTCGTTCTAAAAATAGCGGATCTTTGATAAAAATTTTAAAGCCTTAAATAATCCAAAACTTAAACTCCGTCAAAAGCGAAGCAATCTATGTCCCGATTCTCATTGCTGGAATTTCATTAAAGTCTATGTGTTATTCAGCCAACTCAAAAACCGTTTAGTTGAATGTATTGCGACTGTTTTGTTGTTGTAACGTTTATATTCCATGCTATTAATTTCACAAGCGTTTGCGAACATGAAATTGTGTTCTATTGAGTGAAGTCGGCTGCTGTGCTACTCAAAGCTATAACTGCTGCCAAAATATATAAATATCGTTAGAATTGTAACAACCGAAGGCAGAAATATGATTTTTTTTTTTTTAGATTTCATAACAAAAAGTACAGAAATTCCATGGCAGCATAGAAACAGTTTTTGCCCACAAATACCATTCAGAACAGAGGACAATGTGTTTGGCTACTCCTACATACATATGTACATAGATACATAAGTTTGTACTCACTTGCGCTCAGGTACTCGTGTATGGAAGTAGACTGTTGCCTTCGTCGGTCTCGCGGGTCATGGCTGATTTTACAACTCAAATTACAATACTCATGCGCTTTGCACTCAACTCCACGACTCCACGACTCCAGTGCCCGAGGGATTGGCTCCTATTGTGTGTGTGTATGTGCGTTTCTTGTGGAAGTTATTGAGACTGAAACCGCAAATTTACTTAATTTACTTAGTAAGTTAGCGAACGCAGGGCAAGAGGCGGCGAAGGTAACCATCAGCAATCAGTATACGAAACGTTTCATTGTTGTTTTTCGTGGGACTCCATGACGTTGGCGAACGCATGTAAAGTGAACTCCGGACGCGGATGACTTGTATATTGGCAAAGGGCGTGAATATGTAAAAATAACAATGTATGTATATATGTAGATCTATGTGTATTTGCATATAAACACATACACATACACATATTTAGTACATTTAAAAGTAAAAAATATTTACAACAATGTGTGAATGTTTGATTTATTGTTATGACGTGTTGTGGAGGAAGTGTAAAAGTAGCAGTGACTTGCGACTTCTTCTTTGGCTATTGGCGGAAGAGTTGCCAGATTACCTGTACCTACATATGATTATGAGAGACACATTTGGTCCATAATTACTCGTATCTTTCTTTTATTTTGCTGATGTTACTGAACCCGGCGGCTTTTCATGTGGTCATCGCGACCTTGAACAGGTCATATATTAGGCAATCGATTTTATTCGAAGTATGTATTGCTTTTATCTTAGTAAAACAATATTTTTCTGTAAAGTTTTCCTCTTTGAAGTTCTACGGACAGTTCCCAGTGAGCGAACATGTCGTGCTAGTGCGCTGAGCTCTTCTCTGTACACTCTTAGTTCTTCAAGGTAAAAAGAGACAGTTTTCTGAACTAATTTGGTTCTTCGTAAACAATCGTAGAATTGGGAGAGTATAGATGATAAACGCAATTTTGGCATTATTACTCGAGTTTCAAGTAAGATAAAAGTTTTGCCTGCAATTGACCTCAAAAAGTGTAAGAGAGTGTTAAAGGTTATTATATAATACAGCTTCATTTCTGCTTGCAGATTGTTGTTGCACGATATCTTTAAACAATTTTTGAAAATTTCCCTTTCGTCTGAATTTTATAGTTATTTGGCAACACTCTTTCCACTTGACCGCGGTGCTAAGAATTTTCTGCGGCCTATGGGATTTTCGCTATGATTGTAAGTTCTTATTTTGTAATAAATAGCTCTAAGATAGTGGGTTAGGTTCCTTAAATTCATTTCGTACTCTCATTCTTCTCTGTCGCAGTGGCAAACAACATTTATTTATTTGTTGTTATAAATCATTTACATCGCTATTTACTATTCGCATCTCGCTGCGGTCACGGTAAATATACGCCAGACTAAAAACACTCAAAAAGCATGAAATAAATGATATTCCCACGCACATTGTAAACTTGACTGAACAATAAAGAACTCTAATAATATTTCCACCACAAATGTAACAACAATTGTCACGAATCAAAATTCCGCCTCAGGAAAAATTATGTTTGATAAAGTTTACACGCATTCATACACTTGTATACATACATACATATATACACATAAACACACACATTTTTTTTTTTTTTTTTTTCTGCTTCTTGCTTTGTTCCGCGAAGATTTCAAGACCAGTAGCAGCTCCTTCACTTGGCGGCTGTGTTGCTTCACTCGTTGTATTTGCTCTGCTGTACTCTATTTAGTTTCGGCCTTCGTTTTCTTATGACTCGTTCTTCTTGGCATTTAACTTAAATAGTTAGACATGGTTCTTCGCAGAGCCGACACTCAAGTGTTTGTTGCGCGTTTTCGCAGAAATTCTTTGCGCTACTGCATTTAGCAGCCACTTCACTAGTCGCCACGCCATGCCACTCCACAACACTCCACTCTACTCCACTACATTCCATCCGCACTCTAGATGCACACACACAAATATAATGCATCAAGTACGTCTTTTACACCTCCTCGCCTCACTCTAGGCTCCGAGCCTCCTCCAGTCGTCTGAAAACACAACTCTCAATGGTCATGGCCACGCACCACATCAGCGTTGCAATGTCATCTTTAGCGCATTTCCACTCCTTCAATATGCTCGAGATTCCAGTTGCTACTCGTTTTTGCCACGGGCTCCATCAACCCCAGAACTCTAATTGCGTGTTAACATAATAAGTGCTAGAAAATATTAGAAGCACCAGCCAGATGGCTTTACGTGCGCCTGCCACAAGCGCCCAATGAAAAGCCATGCTTCTTAACTTCTGCGCCTCTCTAACTGCCCTCGCTCTGTCGGGTCATGCATATCGAACTCGATGTGAAGTGGCTGGTGTGTTCGTCGGCGCTGGCTTCATCAATTCACCGGGTACCGACATTTGCAAGCGCTGCATCAGAGAATAGCAAATAGTTCCACATCTCCCACCTGGCCCCTGACATTAACACACCACCGCAATCGCGCCTCTGCGCGTTCTATTCATTGCCCTAGCGCCATGTCTCAACCGGTTGACCGCCAGTCTATCGGTTCGACAGTCCCTTTGTGCTCGCGCGATAGTCATCATATGTTGATGTTGTTGTAGAAGAAGCTACCGGTTGGCGGTTTAAAAAAGAAAACACATTTTGACCTTGTTTCGTGAGAATCCCATAGATAGGTAAAGTGATTAGAGATAATCAAGTGAAAAGTGTATGCGAGTGTCGGTTACGTCAAATGAATTTATATGGGCCTTTTCGATGTTGCTGAGGTTTCTAAGCTGTTTATTTTTAATTTTGTTGCTTTTTGGCCACACATTCTCTTAATTTTTGATTACCCGAAAAGTTAGTTTCTGTGGAATTTGCTACGATTTTTAAAAACATGAAGATGAATGGTGTAATATTTTCGCTCTTGGACTTGTGGAATATGAGGAATCGTTACAATTTTTCAAAACTTTCACTGAGGGTTCCGCTGCTCTAACGAACGCTGCATTTTTGGGTTGCTCACATGGCGCGCCAAATGTTTGTCCTGACTCTCAGTCGGTGCTCGCAATCTTCGAAGTACAATCGCGGTTGAAGAAAATCAATCCAATTACTTTCCGGACAAATCCTGTATGTATGTACACACCTTTGATCAGCAATTGTTGTGCAATAAATAATGCTTCGAAGACTCAGATCTCCAGCGATTTTGAATTTGATCCCATTCCTATAAGGTTTTTCAAAATTTCGCGCTGGCAGAGAACCAAAAGATTACGCAAAAAAAAAAAAATAATAAAAAAACACTAACACAGAACTAATGAGCTACGCAATGATCTTGAAATAGCATCGAGACAATAGATTTTATTTTTCTTTTCCAAATTTCGTTTCTTCTTTTTTGAAAAGTTTAAGTATAACCAAAGAGTGAGTGAGTCATGCAAACGATGCGATGCGATCGATGATTACAAAAGACATACCGTACAAACATATACATACTTATATGTAAGAAGCGGACAAAATTGAACGAGTTAAACATACATATACACACACATACAGGCATCCCTAAACAGGCACATACGTACACACACGCGTGAGCTTGCGAAATTTGTTTAACAAATTAATGCGTTGAGTAAGGTAAGATGAGCGAAAAGCGCAAAAAGAAAACAAAACCAAGAATATAAAAACAAAAGCAGCAAAAGAGGCAAAAGCCAAAAAGACGCGGCCGTGTTTGTTTTCTTTAAAATTAAATAATAAAATAAAACATTGAAACATTTAGCACACAAAGTGAGCGTAAAATTTGCAAACAATCGGCGCAAAACCGAGACACACGCCAAGCAGCAGCATACATACAGACATACACAAACAATAACAAATCTAGAGGCGCAGAACAGCTGAAAATAAAGCGCAATAAGAATGGCAAAAAGGCTTTTACGCGAAAAGCTACTGTCAATGTCAAAGAAAGGCCAGGAGCGGCCGTAAAAATTAAGACATGAAATATGCAAACACAACAAAAACAACGTGAAAATAAAAACACAAAAATCATATGTACAAAACGAAAAGCGCACTGGTGACCTAACGGCAGTACGAAAGAAAAATAATGAAATAAAAAAGTGAAAAAAGTAAATAAAGTAGCTGAAAAAGCTTAAAGAAAATAACAAGCAAGCACGCAAGGCATGAGTAATGCGCGATGTGTCTGAACGTGGGCGTCTTATAGGTAGAATTAAAAAATTATTAAGCACAAAATAAAGTTGGCGAAAAAAATGCAAGCTAAAGCAAAAATAATATACTTGGACAATAAAATACGGCATTTTTAAGCCAGCCGAACGAAGGTGAGGTGAGCTTGAAAACACAAAACTTTTGAACGCGCTGACACAGCGAGAAATAGAGTAAACAATGTGAATAAAAAGTAAAAAGTTAAATAATGTAAATATAATGTGTGGTGTGGTGATTAATAAAACATTGCGGTATAATATATATATATATTAAAAATTAAAAAAAAGACATTTGTTTATGAAAATAATATGGAAAATTCAATTATTCAAGTCTATTGGGGGTTAAAAGATTGCAAAGTCATATTTAAGAACACTTTAACTTACTTACGTAACTTTTGACGTATCATACGTTACGTCACAAACAAATTCTAATATATCTTAAACAATTAATAATTATAGTACGAAGCTAGTTTGGTAAATCTCCGATTTTTGACACAAAAATATGTTTTCGGATAAAAATGTTTATTTCACATGAAGATACTTTTCCAATGAGTTTGAATTAAAGTTAATTTCATAATGACACATAAACGTATTTGCTTTTTTATTGTTGTTGCGTCGCTTTGAATGCG
Source organism: Bactrocera latifrons (assembly GCF_001853355.1). NCBI lineage: Eukaryota > Metazoa > Arthropoda > Insecta > Diptera > Tephritidae > Bactrocera > Bactrocera latifrons. Next base: position 1,531,527 of record NW_017537212.1, on the reverse strand, counting down.
ATGTTACTTTGTATTGCTTTTAAAGAACAAAGCCAAGAACCATTATGTGTACCTCTTGCATCCTCGAAGTTTAGTGTTCTATATTTGCATATTTCTGTGCATTCGTGCGTGTGTGTGTTTGTGCAATCTTTTTCATTCCATTCCACCGCATAACCGAAACAACAATGCTGGACATGCCAATGCTGCAGCATTATCAGACTTTATATGCACACAGAAAGGGTTCCCCTCCACCAGCCGCTTTGTCTTTTTGTCTTCTCTCAACCACATACATGTACGGATACACTCCGATCTTTTGTTGTTATTATGATTTTTCTGGTTTTATTTTGGCCTTTGGTCGACTGCTATTTTGCCGGTTTCTTGGTTAGTCATGACCTTATTCCGTAGGCATTGTGACTCCCTTCGCTGGTGACATACATTGATGCTCGTCTCATCGCGTTCATACATACATACCTACACGTACATATGCATATGTATGCGTGTGTGTGTCTATAGCCAGATGTACATAATTGGTCATGCATTATTCAGTTGGTCTTCAATTATGTGGCGATGCTGTTTGCCAAGCCGCAGCAGAGACAATTTAAATGACAAAAAATTATCAAAAAGAGCAAAGAAGCCAGAAAACGAGCAAATGAATGAATGAAGCGACTAATTTGGTGGTTAAGAGCAGCACTTAAGACATTTTGGTAAATATACAGACATACAAGCGGTCATATGTATAAAGGACCACAAACATGCATACATATGTATAAGTATGCGCATGTGTCGTTGCGAAAGGTGTCGTTGCGGTTGCAATTTTGTCGCGACTCCGGATGCTACTCAATTTTCGGCACTTAGCGGTCCGCCTGGCACACATACCAAAAGCATGTACATGTGTGCATGTATGTATGTATGTATGTATCTTTTTGGGACTATGTAATATCTGAAGATGAAGTAATAGCTCTATATTTGGAACTGTTTGCATCATCTTGTTGTTATTGTTTTTGAGAACCTGTTAACAAGTTCAATAAATTATTGCTTTACAATTGCGTTTATAATTTTCATTTTTTTAAAGTTGAATAATGATTTGTTCGAAATGGTATATACTTAACATACGAATATGTATGTATAATTATCAAAAATTATTAATCAATAATTTCATTATTTTTGTTATTATTGTTTTTTCTCATTCCAGTTACTAATATCTGCCCAAAATGGCAGTTCCACTTGTCTGACTGCATTCACTTGTCCGAAAAATATTCACTCCTTCATTCATTTATTAATTGCTCATTTCTCACACATATACACACACACACACACACGTTTGTTTATTGCATTTTTTTATTTTCTCGTCATTGGTCGTTCGTGTGATGGCATTGCTACGCTTTACAAATTACAAGTGATTAATTTATCGCCAACAAGGATATACACTCATAGATAAATGAGTATATATGTGTGTGTGTGAATTTGTATATATGTGTGTGTTATGGGTATTGAAACAGATTTGCTGTCATGCAGTTTTGTAAAAGTTGTTGCAGCAGCTTTTCGGTTTTCGGCACAGTTGACTGAGCTTTACGGGAAGTGCCATAACTCGAGCGGAAGTGTCCTTCAAATTCATATTCGCCTCGCTGACTAAACAGATTTTCGCTATTTGTGGCAGATATGGACTAGCTTTTCAACAAAATCAGTCTATAGGTGTTGCTTGCCACCAGAGAACCCAAACGCTGATACGCATACGACGATGACTTAACCGGTGGATTGAAGAGTTTAAAGGTGACGTCAAATTGATTAATAAATTACAGAAATAGAGGAGATGAAAAGAACAAGCAATTGCTACATAATAACACAAAATATAGTTATTCCATACACACATAAATGATTCAAATTCTTAAAGGGCATGTGTCGCATGAGCATTAATGCGCACTGATATGTATAAAAGGTGTGACCTAAAATTACGTCTTACTGGCGATTTAAAATTCACACTTAAACAACACGACAATTCACGGCTTCGGCAACTTGGCATAGCTTTGCTAATTATTCAGTTAAATACACGCAATGCAGAGGCAACGAACTCAAACTCCCTAGGCGTTTTATGGATTTACGCACAACTTTGCTTTCGCGCCTCATTTAAATTCGAACTCATGAAAAAAGGATTACCTTTGCCTTCGCCTGTATTGCGTGCGCTTAATGCGATTAAAGTTTTGTGAAATGCCTACGCATGCGCGCAAGGTCGTTTGCCAACGCACTGCCTGTTTGATTATAGGTCTGTGCGTTTTGTGCTGCCATACGCCTGCATGTTGTGATCACGATAGCCAGTTCTTCAAACCAGTCGAAGGCTGAATCATTTTAAATTAATGTAGCGCATAAATTTCCTGGGACTGCGACTCAATTTAATAAGACATTCGAAGGATTCGCGAAGCGTGAATAATAAAATGTATTTATGTGGAATGGTTCAAGTTTAAGAGAGTCCCTAAAAAAGTATTCGAAAATTCTGGGACACTTGATCATAAATTTAGGAGAAACTCCTCTTTCTTATAAAGCTTAAAGTGAGAATGAAAAGTAAACCAATTGGATGAGGTTTTTGTATTCCCTTTTTATATTTCAAACCAGCTAGTGATACTTTGCCTCCAAACACTTATTTGAAGACATTTTGGTTTCACAGACAGAACACTTATGATATGATAACATTGTTGCAGGCCATCTAAGAAAACACAGCCGGGCATGTACAACATGTGTCGAGGCTATTGCCAGGCCTGTGACAAAACACATTTCCGCTTGCTGGCTCCTCATCGAGGGCATACGCTGCTGAAATGCGCACTCTTACTACATTTTACCTTATTACCACAAGCAACATGCTGACGATCATCACTTTGACAGGGATTCATGTTGCAATCCATAAACTCATAAATATACATACCATATGGTTATGCCTCAATGCTCAAATGAAATTTATAGCATTTTACACCTAAATAGCCGAGTGTACGTGTGAGTGTGTGTGTGCTGGGTGCCTCGGCGATCAACGAGTGTTCATTGAGTGACCTGTGACGCTGTCCAGCGCCGGCAAATCAGCAGCAATCACCACGGGCTTTGATGGTGTACCGAGTTGAAGTGTCTCTTCTTTGCTTTCATTTCATATTCGTTCCCTCACAGACTTGCATGTTGGCTCTGCACGAATGTGTGTGTGTGTGTGTGTGTTTGGAAACTTCCGGCTGACAATATTAATGACAGTCAATTTGAGTTTTTGCTTGGAAACTTAACACATTGGACAAATTTTTTTTTCTCCTTTTGCTGGCATCACACACACACATGCGTGCATGCGGCGCTGCCCATCAAGCAACCGGTGACGCTCAACAACTTTGACAATTTTATGTTGCTGTGCTGATATGCTGAAAGCAAAAAGGGTTATCGCATGCAAATAAAACAACAACAACAAGAAGAGCAGCATGCAACAATAACAAGTTACTAAACAAACAACAAAAACGAATTCTAGGAATATCTGTACATTATTTGTTCTTGAGTGTGTCTGTTATCGTTCAGGTGGCACATGCGTCGTGTGTGAGCTTGCCTCACTTATTTATTTTATTCGCATTCTGATTTTCGCTGAGCATTCGCGCACTTTAGTGCCACATACGCTACAAACTGCTGCTGCTGGGCCCTTTTAATTGAATACCCACTAAATTTCCGTCGAAGACGCTTCGCTAAAAATTGTCGTAAATTTGTGACAGCAACAACAACAACAGCAATAGCAATAAATGGATAATACGAAATTGAATAGCAACTAAAGCCAACAACAATACAGAGCAGACGACCTGGCATTGGCCTTTGCGTTTTAGCATCGCCTTGGAATTTATGACAAACAACAAATGAACATTTATTGCCGTTATATTTTTCTCATTTTAATCGACGATTGCGTCCAAGCGCCAATGCACACACACGAACACAACTACAATTGCCTATACTCAGACTAGGTCAGATTTAAAGGTGAGGAATACACCGCGACCTTAAGTCTATTGTGCCCTCTCCTAACTCACATAGACTCACTTAGCCCCAGCGCATTGATGAAGTCCAATAGATTTCCGAGTGCTAGTGAGGCGATGCTATCCCTATCCGGAAACATGGATCCAAGGGCCTTAATTCTGCGTCTACAGACTGCTGTGCAGTCGATCAGCAGGTGCTTCGGGGTTTCAGGCTCCCTGTCGCAGAACCGACAGTTAGCACAAGAGGATAGACCCATGTTATACAGATGCCTATTTAGCTTGCAGTGGCCAGTATACAATGGGACCAGTAGCCTGAGTTTGTTCCTGGGGAGGTTAATTACAACTTTGAACCTACTCAGGTTGTATCCTCCAATTAGCAACTGGCGTGTCTCATTCCGTGTGCTTGTTGCCAATGCTCTTCCCTGCCCACTCCTTCTTCTTTGCGGAGTAGCTCTTTTATGGTATGGAGACCTATCCCAGTAAAGGGTTCGGATCCTACCATCTTGGTGGAGGCAGTTCGTTACCCGTTATACCTCTGTGACCAGCCACACAGATTAGGTGTACCTGGTTTCGTTCCGCAAGGATGTTCAGCCTTTCCCTGCACTCCTCCACTAGTAGCGATTTGATATGGTAGGAGATGCCTATACACACACACACACACTTGTAAATGCAGAAATGTTGAAAATTAAAAAGCTAGCTAATTTGTTTTAGTATTCCTTTAAACTTTCCACAATTTTTACAACCGTTCTAATAACTGCACTTTTATTGGCAACAACTTTTTCCCCTTCGCGCTCTGTGTTTATATCTGCCACTTTTTATGCGCTCAAATTTCCTTTAAATATGCTTATACATACATACACATATACTTATGTATGTATGCCGCAAAACTCGATATTATTGACTTAGGTAACTTTATTGCGAATTTATTAAAGCTGCCTGCAATAATTGTCACTTCTTGCCATTTCGTACAATAAATAAAGCGACTTTTATATGCACATTCTCATATGCACACATACAAATGTATGTGCATGAAGTAAAAATGAACTTAGCTTTTAATGTGGCAGGGTAGTCATAACTTCATAATTTTATTTCATAGGAAATTTTGCTAGCTAAGATTTGGAGGTTATGTTTAGTGGCAATTCGGAGCTGACTTTCTTATGAAATTCCACTTTTTGGCTTAACGTTCTGCGGTGGCCATAATATACTGCCCATTATGTCCTAAGAATAACTGTAAAAAATAATATCCATTAAAGCTTAAGTTGCTCAGTGCAAAAGCCATATTTTTATTTACAATGTAATCGTGTGTACCAATCTAAACGAATTCTGCCCACGGTTTATAGATACCTTTATCGAACTAGAGTTTGGCGATCTAAATTTTTGGTCGGTCAATCCTAATTTGCAAACTCGATTCTTTGTCTTTCAAAGTTTGTGCGAAGCAGAGCTAGATTCCCACTTCTTCGGAGCTAAAGACTCCCATTCATTCTAATGACATGACCTAGCTAAAGTAACGGAAGTTTTCATCACCAATCTTCTTTTGAGTTGGTATAGTTCACCTTCGTCAATGCATAAATGGCCAAGAGTCCTCCTTTAACACGAGGCGAGTATTGTTCATTAAAGATTGAATTTTCGTCAACTGCCTTCTCAGTGAGTCCTTGCCACTTTACCAAATTTAGAGCAAGTCGTCTACAGCATATGCCAATTACAAGCTCTTATAAAAGTTTTTACTTGGGGAATTATTTTTATTTTCGTATTCATTTCTCCAACTTCAATCAAAATTTCGTTTGATTTGAGAAGACTCTTCCCATTTTTGAATTAGGTGTTAGTGTTGTTCACTCCATTGTCATATATCGGGATCCCGGAAATAATGTTGACCTATTAAAGCTTGAAAGCTCCCCATTAATTTTTAGGTCTTCAAACAAACTCTGAAATACCCGTTAGCTGACGTACAATCGCACGCAAGCATTTCTTTTGGAGCGGCAATAAATTTCTCGTGCTTCATGGCATTAGATGAACTATTTTGTAGACATGTGAAGTCTTTGCTGCCATTAATACGCCGACATGCGTTGCTCATGTTCCTTTCCACGGCGCTGAGGCAGCAGAATGTAGTGTTGCTCTCGGTGCTCGACGCTACGGCTGCCGATTCATAAAGGCCGAAGTAATAAGAAAGAAATAAAAGAAAATGTGCAAATTCAAGGCACAACAATAACAAAAAGCATATCAAGAGCTGCGCAAAGACTAACGAGCCCACTAACGCCTACGAAATGCAGAAACAATAACAAAAAATAGAAACTTTGAAATCTTTGTGGTATCGAAGTTTGGGCGAAGAAACACATGTGGCCGTATATTTTATTTGATTTTGGCCAAATGTGCCGACAACAATGTACACAATGCAACGCTGCCGCTGAGTTGCGGAAACCCCCACAAAAACTGAAAAGCGCGAAGAGAGGGAGGCGGGCGGGCGGTTGGCGCGCGAAAGTTACAGCACATACGGCGAAATTCAAGCGCAATGCCACCAACCATAGCAAAGTTATGGCGCAAGGCTACACAGGCAACAACAACAAATGGCGCAACAGCCGAATGTTGCTAATACAAGCGCATTTTGAGCGTTAACAATCTCTGCAGCAATAGTGTGTTGTTGCCGCTTGGCCTTGTGCAGGCGGGCAGCAAATCACATCGATACACGAGCGCCATTTGCAGAATTTATGATAAATGTGTCAAATATCTCAACTATTTGTAATCATAAATGAAAATTGCACAGAAACAAACTGCCGCCATCATTGTTGCAACAACAGAAATATGCGCAGCGCTGCCGAGCCTTGTCTTTCGCCACTAAAACAGCAACCGACGCGCGGCTGGCTGACAGCTCGTACGCAAGGCGACCGCCAACGACAATTGACAGCCGCCAACGAAAGAGTTGGGGATTTTCTGGAGCAGAAACGGCGAAAAGGTCGGATGAAACTCTTCTCACCGCAACAACAACAACAGCGCTAGCATGAGTACGTTCATATGTTGCATATGTGTTTGCAATGTGCGGCATGTTAGAAAATGTTATTAGTTCCTAACGGTCGTGACATCGACTGAGGTGGCGGCGGCGGCAATTTTATTGATAGCGACATAAATGTGTCGCGTGCATTTGGGTTGGGCGCCTGTGGCATGATGCAAATGAAATGTTGCACTTACACACGCACTCGTCAGGCTGTGATCGCTTGCTAATGGATATTCGCTTGGCAGCGCAGCAGCAACAACATGGACTGCCCCTCCTGCTGCCCACATCCTTTCACTGCGCACGTTTGCATGTGTATAAGTGCGTTCGGCATTCTGTGCGCTTCATTGCCACAAATGTGCTATAAATTATATTTTCTCTTAATCAACTGTCGGAAACTGTTCAGATTCAGATTTCTTTCGCGCGCGCTCTATTTAGGTGCTGTTTTTGCTCTTGTTTGTTCTAGTGTCGCTTTCGAAAGTATTTTTTAGAAAGTGTAGCATTGGCGCATTTGTGTAGGTGTTAGCTTGATGCATCAAAAGCTGTGCAGCTGCCCGTAGATGCCACACGATATACATATAAAGCTAACACTCTGTTCTGACACAAACACTCATTCAAATATATATATATATATATATATAAAGATATAAATTTCAACCATCTTTGTGGACTTGCTTTTGCTTTAGTGACCAGTATTGTTATATTGTGCAATAAATTTTCTGCAACAGAAATGTTCGTTTCGATATTGATACATTTTTTCTTTCTGGAATTTCAAACTCTATTAGGCATATGTACATATGTAAATTTTGGCATGCCATAAATAAGTCGATGCCGATAGCCAGTTGGATAACGGAAATATTTGGAAATTCCGAAAATGAAGTCAAATAAATTCCAAACAAAATTTCGTGAGCTCAAAAAATCATTTTAGCTGCTTGTGTTCTTTTTTAAAGTTCACATATTGTATGTTCTAAGTATTTTTAGAGGTATTATATTATAGGTATTAATATTGGGTAGCCGAAAAATCCTTTCCGTATTTTGTCAATAGATGTCGCTGCAGTCATATACATATCTCCAGTGCTACTAATCACATTGTGTCATACCATGTAGTGTTAGAAAGGTGAGATTATAAGCTTCATTTAGCAAAAAAAATTAAATTAATTGTGTTGAAAAAAAGTTACAGCTGTTCAAAAATTAGTTGAAATAATGAAGAAATTCGCTATATTTGGAAATTTTTGTTTGAAAAAAGGAAGAATGCCTCGCAGGCCAGCAACAAAATTTGTGAAGTTTACGGATACCATGCTGTATCAGTTCATGTAGCACAACAATGGTTCGCTCGCCTCCGTTCTGGAAATAACGAAATTTCGATTTACACTGATAGAATAATTTCTCTAGCGGAAAAATTGCAAAAATTTTTACATATTTACTTATTTATTTATTATTATAAATATAAAAAAATAAGTTAAAATTTGATTAAAAATACGAAAAGACTTTTTCGGCCCAACATAAGTTGGCAACTTTTTTCGCGGATTTGTATATTTTTAAGCGAAACTTTAGCCATAAACAAATCATTCGGAATTCATATTTCATATAAAAAAGTTTCACACTAAAAAGGCTAATTAAACAAGCAATTATGGCATATTAAATTTATAATAAGCTGAGAAAACCGACTAATCGGTGTTAACAATGCAAATATGCGAAAACAAAAACGAATTACGCAAGCAATTTGTATGAAGGCTTTTGCCCCTGGCACCGATAAACAAAAGCTGAGCGCTGAGCCAGTTAGAAAACTGTATTAAGTATACTATTTGGAAAATAAAAAAGAATTCGAAAATATTATAAAAAGGTGAAAAAAACTAAAGTGGGCAATTAATTGGTTAGTGCGCCTGATTGTATGCTTCATACGCCGGCATTTGTTGAACTATGCGAATAATTGCGTGTGTGTGTGTTTAATTGCGCACAAAACGAACATGAAATAAAAATCAAATGCATGCTACATGAAATTAATTATGCAACAAATGCATTAAGATGCCAACAGCCGTTAACAATACTCGCAACACAACTAAATATTGAATGAGAAAAAACACACAAAAAATGGCAATAAGTCAAGAAGAAGAAAACACAATTAAATTATGATTGCGCTTTGATTGACGCGGGAGAAAGGAAGTTGCGGCAATGCAATGCGGCAGCGCAACAACAAAAGCAACAATGGCGCGAGAAAATATCCTCCATAAAACAATACTGGGAGGCGATTGTACAACAAATGCCGTTGCCGAGTACTTAACACACACACTGACATGCCCGCGTACAGGCAATGTCAAAGAGACGCGCGTCCTCAGTTGTAACCACATTGAATCTTGTATAAGTATGTAGCATATACATATGTGTGTTGCATGTGTGCTGCATCTGTGTTTAATGTTGAAATGTTTGTCGACACACTGCATTTTGTGGGCGATAGCACAGCAAGTGACAGCCAAACTGGCAGCGAACAGCATCAAAGTGACTTCGAAAATCCCCAAGCAACAGGCCAACATATGCCACAGCAATATTGTTGCTCAGCAACATACGGGCAAAAAGAAAGTAAAATCAAGCAAATATTGAAATTATGTTGCACAAAAAGCTTTGCTTCGTTTTAATTGAGTTTTCCCAAGTCCGCTTGGGACTTGCAGTTTGAGGAACGATGCATGCTCGTTGTTGTTTGAACGAGTCCACGTGATATGCATATGTACATTATGTATCTATACACGTGTGTTTGTATGTCAGTTGGGACAATTGATGTACCAGAGCTGATACCCTCTATTAATTAAAATTTTTTCAGCAGCAATGTCACGAGTGACTTAGCCCAACAGTCAACTATTTAAATTGTATGATCTGACTACTTCGGAGAATTTCAATTTATGAAGTTGACAGCATAAAGTTGTCTTCACAAAAATCCTATAGCTTCTACAAACTGTTTGCATTTCATCCTAATAGCGAAATGATCAACTTACTTGGAAGTTTACTTGAAAATTAAACTTGTGGGCTTCATATGAATATAAATTCATTTCACTGCCACAAAATACACAGTCGTCATAGTCCAGACCATGTTACGGAGCTTTAGAAAATGCTGAAAGGGTGGTTAATCAGTCTCTGTCATACAACCACAGTCAACCATCTTAGATCTCTTAGATTTTACGAAAGTTTTCTTAAACCCCGGAAGACGTTTTATACAGAGATATCAAATCTAAAAAGTTGTTGACCTGACGTTCTCCACAGAGACATAAATTTTATAAAGTAATTGACCTTACTTCATATAAAGATTTTTAACTTTTTATAATACGAAGTCCACTCGTTAGCTAAGGTTTTTGCACTTGTGACTTTTATTATATAAACTCTGAGCTTATCCGTACTTGACACCCGTAAGACGCTGCAAATAGGTACCTATATTTATTGTTTTTATAATGCACAGAAAGGAATTGCGGAAAAAGTTACAAATTTTCAGCGTAAAGTAGGCAGTAATGCTTACAATTTATCTAACAGCCATTTGAACTTAACACCGTTAAAAGTACATTTTCAAACCACGCCACGGTGATATATGAAAGAAAATTAGGGGCATATTGTATGAGGTGTATCGAGTGGGAGACATTGAACTTCTCTTTTTGTTTTTGTTGACAAGCCTTTTCCTGCTGTCAGGTGCTGTTGTTGGTGTTGCATCGGCTGTCATTTCATTTGGAAAGCGTTCTTCGGTATCGTGTTTGGGTTCGCTGTTCATTATGCGAAAATGACTTTTACTCGTTGCTGTGCCACATGTGAATATATGTATAGTGTGGACTCCTCGAAGTGAAAAATCGATTGAAGTTCAAATTCATGGCTCAAGGCATCATGCAACAGTGGAAGCTAATTGAAGCCTCCAAATAAACAACTGAGCAGGAAAGCCAATGAAATTAAAAATAAACGATTTTCCAAATAGAAAACAATTAACGAAGGTGAGTAAAACATCGCTCATCAGCAACGCCACACAGTCGCAGAGGTCGATGATGAGCGAACAAGTGTAGCAGCAAACGTTAGAGGCAAAAACCAGTAACAACAACAACATTAGCATTACTTGCTGTCAGCAAGAGACGAAAAAGCCAATTACACCATTTATTGTAAACACAAATTTATGATGCTTTCGTTTATGCATGAGCATGTGCGTGTGTGTTTGAGTGCACGCTGGCGTTGCCAAGTGTAATTAGATGGAAAAGGCGGAAGATCACGGCAACAAGATATTAAAATAACAGAAAATTTAATGCATCGTCACTGAAGTTGGCTGCTGCCGCTACGTTTGTTCAGCAAAAGCATAACAACAACAACCGCTGTCTCTTTCATGTCTATTTATATGGATGTGTATGTGCCCGCCGTTGCAACATCATCATTAGTAGCAGCGCATAATGCACCGCCTCAATTGACATGTTTCTATTAGCCGCGTGTAACCTAACAGACACACGCACAAAACTACACGCTCGCATGGGCATTTGATTAATTAATAAACATTTTAGTTTATAACGCAATTCTATGCTTAGATTTATTATCATTGCTAGTGGCTGCCGCCGTTGAAATGTCAGCAACATTTCGCTCAGGTGCAGCTTATTCGGTAATTATCGGTTATGCAATCATTACGATCGGGCACTCGTTCCTAGACTAGTCGCCAAATGCCATTAAATGTCATCGTGTTTCGGTAAAACAATTTGCTTAAATGCTAGTTTTATCGACTTTAGTCGTTTTACGTAAAATTTGAGTGTTTGTGTGTCTATTTGAAAACCTACTGAAATCAAATATTTGAATTGTGTTTGGTGGAAAATTACTTGAAAAAGTTGTGTATTATTTTCATTATTTGAATGCTCCCAGTTACTTTTTTACATTTTTTTAGGTACTTAACGAGTTCTTCAAACCGTTGTCTACATTTAGGAGCAAAAGTTAATTTAGTCACATTTGAAGTAATAATTTTATGAACTCTAACCTTGCAACAAAATTAAAAACTGATTGAATTTTTTTCGTCAATTTTACGTAATATTTACAGTAACTGCCGATCCACAATTTATCTTAAACGTCGACAATTTGAACTGCTATTTCTACATCACTATTTGACACTTTTCACTTCTTTTCTAATATCAGTTATCTAATGTTGTGTCTTCTTTGAAAGACCACTTTCATCAGCGCATTTCGCCGCTACCGCCCTTTGATTGAGAATATCTTAGATTTTAACATCTTTAATTGCTCTCGGCTGCTTTCAGCTACTGTCTGTAGTTTTTTTTCGATCAACCAAGCATCTGACTAACCGATCAGCGTACAAATGAAGCTAACCATGAGTTACAAATTGAAAAGATTTTCTAATTAATCTTAAAATAGCGTAAGTCAACTTTAGATGGGATGGCCGCTTTGGAGTCGAGTAAATATTTGGGCATGGCTGTTGTTGCTCTATTAATGCTATTTGAGGCTTTTGATACCAATGTATTGTTTAGGATATAACACAACATCGAAGTTCGTCGGGAGTGGCTATAAGCGCTCAGAATTGCTCTCATCAACTAGAATCGACTTAAGCCACTTTAACATACGCATGTTTTTGCGTGGCGCTGTTGGTAATCTTCGATCGTCACGAAAAGAATCCATTTGCGGTTATAATTCCTTTTGTGGTCTACCCCCCCAGGCCTTCAAAGGTCAAGCAACTTTTAGCAACAGCACTATGTAGTTTGATATTCAAATTGTCTGAAACATACACGCATAGATGTGTACATGCTCACACATATGAATGTATTAGTATGAGCTGTGTATGGATTCGCATATAATTGAGAAATTCAATGTGTTACATAAGTTTTTAGTTATGTACATTAGACTTCCACGGATTGCCCAACCGTTTTGACAGCTCTTATGTCACATGGGTCACAAACAAAGAATATGCGAATCATCAATCAGTCGGCGGACAAATTGTTTATATTTTACGTTTTTTGTTTTTTTTTTTTTTGTTTTTGGCTAAGTTTTAATTTATTCAAGTATTTTGGGTGCAAATTTTATGCACACATGGATGTTTGTGTGTAAAATGCAAATTAGCTTGCAAATATTTGGTGACAATCAGTGCTTGACTGCTTTACAGCTATTTTAATGACACTAAATTTTGCCAAAAAACAAACAATTAAAATTAAACAAAAATAATAAGATAATTTAGAAGTTAGTAAAAAAAAAAGTAATAAGTGAAACTCTCATATAATATTGAAACAAAATAAAGTGTTTTCGTGTTCAGTATTACTCTTACTTTACCCGTCGGAGCGACTGAAAGTCAAAAAAGAGTTTGCGAGATCTTTATTTATTTTTCTAAGATTATTAAGAAGTGCTACCAGAAATTTTCAAATATGTTGTAAATATGTCTGTAGATATTTCTATATATTCTATGTTTTGATTAGTCTAGGAACACCTTTCGGTGCACCACACAGAAGCGACGACAATGCCTCAAAAATATGCGACTTGATTGATATCCGCATTAAATTCCTAAATTCCTCTATAGGTCAGCTATTCTACGGCGCGACATGTTGCTGCAGCGCCTAGCAGCAAATTGTTGTCAATGCCGATAATTGAATGCTTTATTTAAATTAAAATGATTTATAATTGCCAACAAGTGTGAGACAGACGTTGTAGCGTTCGTAAAAGCGTGAAAAATACGTGTTAATACAATTAAGTGAAAACAAAAACAACTTTGCCAAGACACCTGTTAATTATGTCACAGGAATTGCCAAAATTGTGACAGTTACAAAAGAGCTGCTCGAATTTCAGCCAAAATTTTACAAGTGCTTAGATGACAGCCAGTGTGACATCTAAAATTAATATACATGCCGCATTCCCTTGTCAGTATATATCTCACATATACTATATGCATACATAAACGCCGCAATGCATCGAGAATTGTGCTGAAATTCACAAATATCCTCATGTCTCTTGTCACTTTGTATTTAATTATTCAGAAGTATTTTATATATTGTATATCGGAGACAATATGCTAAAGGTGCTTAAATAAAATAAATTTATAGGCGAGATTTTCTGTTATTCGAACGAACCTTTTCGAAGTGAGACGTTTATGCTTATCTTAAAGACCACCTTTATGTCACGAACTACAAATAACAATAAAATGATGATAGAGCATGTACCCAGATTATCACTAGAAATGAAAATGTCTGCCTGAGCTGAATTGGTCTTAAGCCTTTTAAACGAATCGTTGTTAAAATTCTCTAAAACTCAAAGCCAAACTCGTTTAGAAACATATCATAACTCACTTATATTTGGTTTTGTTGCATAAATTAGCACAGAGATTTTTAATTGTTGACAAACTACTCGTATTTTGCATATTTCATTGGTTAAATTTATTTGCTGCCACAATTTAGATTGCAACTTAATAAATGGCTTGGATCGAGTTTTTGTGCGTGTTTGCTATGTACTCGTATGGTTGTATATATTTATATATGCATAAATATGTAAATCGAAAGAGTTCAAATGTTTTTCATTGAGAAAAAAGCGTTTCGAGTTTTTTAAGCAGCAGCTCGTTCAAGTCTATTTATTGCTATCATGAAAGTATTGCTGAATTTGGTTTTGGAATATACTATTTTATGCATCTAAAGGCCTTCAGAAAACCGGTACAGACTGGTGTAAAGTATACGAAGAGGAATAGCATTTGAAATAATTAATTAACTGTTATTGTTGTTGTTGTTGGTGTTGTTGTTATAGCTAAGCGGTGTTTCACGCATTGTCGCACGTGTTCCAAATGACCACTCTCAATTGGTTGTCACACACATTTTTGTTACACAGTACTTTTGGAACCGAAGGGTTTCTTGCTTTTAAGGACTAGGCTTATTTGGAAAACAATTGAGAATTAGTCAGCAAAATTTGAGTTTTGACTCTGCCGAAATCTTTGCTTTTGCTACATTTTGTCTATCTACTAGAACTAGAGTTTTGTTTTTTATTACTTGAGCTACCGAACCGGTTACTGGTTATTTTCTATTGTATCCAACTGAATTGAAGGCTTTATAGCATTTTTTTATGCGCAACCGAAAACAAAGAAAGAGGAAAATCGAAATTAATTTGCAAACAAAAATTACACGCGTTTTAATTGTCTTTAACGGCTTCTTAAAACCAACCAACGCTCATCTTCGCTATTAAAATAAATATATTCGTCATTTATACTTTATTGCTATACTCGTACATATTTATGTATGTGTTTATAAAGAAGAAGAGACTCAATGTCACATTTCTGCAAATATTTATTTCGGCCATTAAGACAAAAAATATAACGGTTTAACAATAAAATTGCAAAAATAAAATTTTATTTTACTTTCTCATTTTTAGAACGGTTATGTGTCAAAAGATAAATAAGAACATAAAGAATGTGCAGAGGCTAACCAGCTAGCAATTCTGACAGCATTAACTCGGCGTTCAGAGAAAATTAATTGTGGCGAATTTCAATGCTTTTGGGGTATTTTAAAAATTTCCTTTACTTTTGTATGATTCTCTCTGACGTAATTCACAGTTTTTGGTTTGGTTTCTGTTTCTGTTTTAATTTTCGACGCCCTTGGCATTTCAGTAATTTTTGCTGTCATCTCTGCCCTTGACATACAAACAAGTATGTGTGACGGATAGTTCACGCCTTTTTTGGCCGCAACGCTAGAGCGGAAATCAAACGAGGCGAATCGTGATGAACGAGAAGAACATTTCACTTCAATATGTGTACATGTTTATTTGCATATACGTATGTACATATATAAGAATACTTAATGTTTAATGTATGTATATTGAACTCTTCAAGCGATATGTCAAAGAGTTTTTCTGTTCAGTGGTTCGAAATTCGCTGAAATTTTAAAATTTATTTGATTTTTTAAGTGCACAAGTACTTGCAAAAGTCTCAAAAATTATTTCTACAATGACAGAAAAAGTGTATCAAATCAGAAATGCTTTTGAAAGAACTTGCGTGAACTTGAGTCTCGTGCATACCCTTGTGGTGAATTCTTGAATGTCGAATGTCGAATTCTTGGGTAGAAGAGTAAGTCGAAATTTCAAGGAAGGAAGCGAGCCAACCATTCTTATGCTGCACGAACTGATACAACATCATCTCTGTACACTTCACAAATATTATTGGTGGCTTGCGGGGCATTCTTCCCTTTTTTATACAAAAATTTCAAAATATAGCGATTTTCTTCATTCATTCACTCATTTTTGCGCAGCTGGAACTTGTTTTCAACTTTCCCAAATTTTTAATTTTTTTTTTGTTTCTTTTGTTAAATGAAGTTAAAAGCCTTACCTTTCCAACAATATATGGTAGTACACAATGTAATTGGTAGCATTGGAGATATACGACTGCGGCGACATCTATTGCCAAAATACGAAGTGACTTTTCGACTACCTAATATACAGCTAAAAACAATGAAAATGATCCGTACACCAAATTCAACGTTACCTAATTGCACAAATCGTGCTGATCTAGGTTTAAAACTGAGAAAAGAGTGATAAGCATTTCGAGAGTCGAGTAGAAATTGTGAGTGAGTAACAAAGTTATCAGAAAAATATTACAGCTCAATTGTGATGAGGTGATCCATTTCTGAATCCCACACCTTTGACAACAATATCGAAAATGAAATCAGAGCTCATGTTGAAGACATGGTTACAATGGAAAGAAATTTGGTTCAACCGTGCTTGTCGACTCAGCGTACGCAACACTTAAACAAAGATTCAAATAAAGTCGTTTTTTTCTTATTTCTAAAACACTTCAGCGTGACCCGCATATGAGCAACGAAAGTGTTCATTTATTCATCGATCTGTGCCAATTCTGCAAATGTTTGCCTCTGAAGAGTTTTACAGTCTTTTTTCTCGAGTTTTTGTGTCAATAAAGTGTTTGCGATCACTGGAGTGTTAAACTCGTTTCAATTTATGGCTTGTGACACACGCGACACAAAAACAAAGCAGTTAATATTCTTCTTCAACACTTTTATGTCAATACCTCAATTTTCCTTCCAATTTCACACATGTGCATTATTTTTTAATTATTCGAAGCTCATTTTGTGCGACGCGTATTTGTACTCACACGAACAGTTGTTATTTTCTCATTTAGTTAATGAGTACTCTTAAGAAAAATTTAAATACGTCAAATTGCTTTTAATGATTTCTGTTTGCTACCAAATGCTATTAACGTATTCGATTTTCTTAGTTTCATAGGTTTAATTTTTGTTTCTCAGTTTTACTAGCCAACTTGCCTATTTCGCTGGCTGACTGCATCGATTTCACTTTTATGCCTTATGCGAGCATTTGCAATAACAATGAATGGGGAAAAAGAACTCACATGCCTTTTGTGTGTTTCAATTAAATAAAGCTATTTCACTTTTAGTGCCTCGAGCTACTCGCACTCGACATAACGGCGAACAATGCAGTCGTAAACTGGCATTGCGAAGAGCGTTGCCACTTTTTAGAAGTTGCATATTGTAATTCAACGGTAGGAACATTTGGCCAATGAAATCACAATGTACAATCACTATCCGGATTAAATGTACAATAAAGTCCTTCCAAATGTCACATTGGTGAATTAGAGTTTAAATTTTGATACGAAAAGCTTCAAGTAAAAAAAAAAGTGTTAGATCCTATACCCTAATTATGCTACAACTATATTTAGATAATTTAGTAGCGAAAATGGAATTGCTATAATGCCACGCCTCGCTATGGACTTGGCTCTAAGTGAACTGGTTGCTTTTAAGGACTTAAAAGCAATCAATCGGTACACTTGGTTTTCTAAAACTTTTTGAGTTGAATTTTACAAAATAACGGTAACATTGCCGTGTATCAAGCAGCATAAACACATCTCGCAAATCGCAAATCGCCAGCTAGACGCACATTTTCACTCGAACGTTCAATGCCACAATTTATTTTTATTTTCAAATAAATAACACACTCGCAGTTGTAAATCGGAAAATGGAGCTTTTTCTGCTTAAATTTTGTGTTGTTCTTCAGGTTTTTAGGTTTTTTGCTCGTGGTTCAATTAATTTAAGCATTTTTAACTTTTGTGTTTTAATTTCCCAAATTTATTTGCTTTACCCCCATATGCCCATGTACTCGTATGTTTATTAGATGTTCATCAAACTTTCTTCTCTTAATCAATCTTTTCATTCTT
Source organism: Bactrocera latifrons (assembly GCF_001853355.1). NCBI lineage: Eukaryota > Metazoa > Arthropoda > Insecta > Diptera > Tephritidae > Bactrocera > Bactrocera latifrons. Next base: position 1,513,442 of record NW_017537212.1, on the reverse strand, counting down.
CCTTTCAGGTACGTAACACAAACACACACAGATACGCAAATTTTGCGCTCCAATTCGTGAGCAATGCAGCAACTTCAATAATTATATGAGCACCTACGATCGGTTGAAACTGAAAACGCACCACATGTTGCGTCATGGGCGGTGGTGAAAAATGCGTTTGCTGCATCAAGTGATGCCAATCGCTCGTGTGGTATGTACTTAAGTACCGTTTGAGGTTTTCGCTACGCATAGTTACTCGCGAATTATCGCTTCAAACACTCGTACATACTCGTGTATATGCATATGTAATTAGTACAAATCGACACGCACAGATTAGATACAGTCAATCATTAGATAATTATTTCGAACACGATGAACACTTTATGCCACTTGCAACTTTTACATAACACAACAATCACTGCAACAACAACAACAGTATATGCGTGCCGTGAGTACATTTGAATTGTGCGAATTTTATTGTTGTTGTTTTTACAATCAAGGCAGTCAATAGTTAATTACAGCAGCGCTTACAATAACAACAAAAAACACTTTTTGCTTTTTGGGCCCGAGAGCGAGAGAGATGAGCGGTAAAACCCTTAATCAACCACATGAGAAATCTATAATTGCATTTTTGAGAATTTTTTGCAACAAGCGTGTTAAAATCAGTCGATAACACGGTTCACTCGACCACAATGCCACATGTTAAGTGATTTTTTGTTAGATTAATACCACCACATACACATTGGCTGCTCAAAACTTAAACATTTAACAATTGTAGATTGTCGGAAATCGAAGTTCTGTGAACTCCACCCCTTAATAAATGATTCGAAGAATATGAATCTAGTAGGTTGTAGTCTCTGCTGGGCATTTCTCAGAAGACGGTATATCGTATGGTAGTTAGAGAGTGTGCAATGTCGTTATCTTTATCTTCCGAACACTTGTTAAGACGAATCTTTTGATCTTGACTGCGGTCACTAAGAATTATTACTATTGATTATTACTGTAATTTCGAGTTACGTAATACGGTTTCTCTCATCACTATGACTGCTGAAAAGTAAGCAAAAATTAGTTTCGTTGTTGTTAACTCCTTTTAGAATTACTAAAATAAGAACACCTTGGCCTTGGTGTAGAGCACCACCTAAACATAATCCAGCTAATGCTACAGGAAACTAAATATTTTGCTAAAAACTTTGTTTTACAATTTATCGCTGAACATACAAGGACACTTTTGAAAAAACTTAGCGGTGTTTTTACTGAAAGTCAGGCGGTCTTGGCATGTTTGGAATAATTCCGAGTTGCTTGCACCCACAACAAAATGCAGCGAAGTAAAACTCAAATCTCGACGAGAAAACTCACGCGCTAGAAGCTACTTTAAAATTATAAATGAGAAATCATAAATAAAATGGCAGTGGCAATAACAAGAAATTTGCACACACTGCCGAACCATCAGCGAGTGTGGCGAAAATATGGAAATAGCGCAGCCAACAACAACAACAACATTGGTATCCACTAATGCAACATTTAAGGTCTATGTTAAATTGCTGGTGATGCAGCAAACAACAAAAAAGAATGGCAACAAAGTCGAAAGGCACTCAACAGTAGCAACAAAGCGCGAAAAATTAGTTGCTGAAGCAATTTTTACGCTACGCCTGCGCATGAGCCCGCCAGCAGCTAATGCCAGCCACCGACAATAACACAACTACATCACGTTGTGTTGCATGTTTGTATTAGCGCAGCTGTGTAGGTGTGTAGGAGTGTTCGCCCATCGCGGCAGGTTGCTGCGCTGCAGCAGCAACAAAATCAGACATCAAAGCTCGAATATCCGCCAACTTGAACCACAGCCACGTTTAGGCTTCTATTTTTATGCTTGCGCGTGCAACTTGCCTCGTTTGTTGGGCTTTGAGCATGCATACATACGTACAGTACACACATTAGTGAGCGCATATGCTTGGAGGAGGTGTGTTTATGCCCAGGTTTGCTGCTTGTCTATCGTATTCATAACGCGTAATTGTTACACCCTGATTACGCGACCGAAGCGCTGAGTCGCGGCGCTAGCCCCTCTTAGTGCTGCCACTATGATTTTCTTCTCACTTTTATTATGAGTATTCATTTCATGTTTTTCATATTGTGGTGTTCTTCGCTGCTTGCAGCACCTGCACACTCCGATTTGTAAACACACACAGACAGAAAATGTATGATATCCATTGTTGCAGCGTTTCACAGCTGCAGGCCTTCGCTACTGCAACGACTATGAATATACGTAAGTAGTTGTTGTTGCCGTTGTTGTGCACCATTATTATATGCAACAAATGACTCTGCATTTAAACCTGAAGATAGGTCTGTGTGCTTGTTTGAGTCTCGAGTGCAGGTGTTTGTTCAGTGTTAGAGCTCCGTATTGTTGGTGTTGCATTCAAAGTCAGAAACAGAGGACTTAAATGGAAAATTTTAAACGCTGAGAAAATTAGTAACACTAAATATGAACGTCTGCAAATGTTGATATTTGATGTATAGCAGGGAAATCGCGAAAAATACAATTGTTTCGCTCTCTAAGAGAGAAAACATCAGTGAGGCTGTTTAGCGTACAACCATAATATTGAGATCCCTCGAAAAGTCTGAGATCTGCGGCTTTAAACTCGCCAAAGTGGGCACGCCTTATATCTGAGATTATTATCTCACACTGTAAAGAATGAGCGTCTCCTTGCACTCTGTGTTAAATATGTGTCCGCTACTCAAAGGACTTCGGTTTCAAATTTCGCCCGACCTAAATTTAAAACTATGAAATAGTTACATAAATAGTGGATAGAACTTGCGAAGCGATACAAAATTGACGATTATCGAAAAACGTCAACATTTATCTCAAACATTTCAGATTTTGGCAAATTCGACTTAGCATATGTAAATAGGTTGCACGTATGCAGAATATCTTGTCTTCTTATTGACCAATAGTAACTTCGGATGCCAATTGAGCAATTTTAGAAGACTAACACATATCATTAGATATACCATCAGGATGATATTAAGATTACTTAATATTTTATCTCTATCTGTTGGATTGGGCAAGCTACATGATATTTTGTATAAATTAAAGATCTCAAAGCTTACCGATTCCCCACCTTAAATCGCGCTATCTCGATGGAACGTTTTGATAAAAAAAACTTTTCAACCATGTTATTTTGTAACTGGAAAAGCTTAATTGAACTGTCCTTCTAATGAATCTACAAAGGCAATACCCCTGCGTCCGCGCTCTTTAAGAGCAATGAATTTCCAGCTAAAACAGCGGCAAATAGTGAATTCGCAAATGCTTTACAAATATGCACATACACCTATTTACTTAGCTTTTTGTAGTCTATTTGATGACCGTTTTTACAGACAAATAAATGCAAGGACTGACGAACCGGCGGTGCAAGCAACATGCCATCACTAAGAGCACTTTGCTTGTATCCCTCATTTCCAATTTCTCATTCTTCTGCCTAGAATTTGCAAACACATTTGTCCAGTCGGCCGGACGGACGTGCGCATTTGCATTCAACTATTGCTGACGTTGCATATTCACCATTTAATGTTGTGAAGGTATGTTTGTGGAGTATGGTGTGGTATGTATGGCCTTCGGGTATGTCATGGTTTATTTTCGAACGTCTTCGGAATGTAATTTTTTGTGTTGTTGTTTACAAGCGGAAATTTATTTTCTCATTCATGAATATACATACATCCATATTTATAAATTTTTAATGAATCTGCTCTGGTGTATATGGGTTTAATCCATTTGATTGCGACAAAAATTCGGTTATGCGACTTTAAGGCGTCTCTGTAGGAGGAAATTCGTACAAAATTTGCCGAGAATTACGAATATGTTTGGATATAATGAGGGAATTCTACCAAACTTATTGAGGCAATGTTTTTTATGATTAAAATTAGTAGAATCTGAAGCAAAGGTGACTAGATGTGGCGTTCGAAAGCTTTCAAAGTAAAATATATAAAATGTGAGCAGTACTCGTAATAAGCCAGCGTATGCTGTATATACAAACAAATATTTCAGTGGATTTATTTTTCATTTTTGCCTTTGGTTATTGCCTGCTCGCGTCTTAAGCTTAGCGCCTTGGTATGAGTGTTCTTTGATGGGAAAATATTTGCATTTCTGAGCGTTTTCTGCTGTATCTTTACTGAGCTGGTTGTTGTACCCATATAGTATACAGTTTCGTTCTCCATCGCACCGCTGTTTACTTACTTTAGCCGCTATTGCTTCCTTTAAATGCTCCGCGAAATAAAATTTACACATGCACACACACGCACTCATCGAATGCAAATGCATTGCACCAAATGAAATCAATGTTCTGCAAAGCTTTTTGTGTACTTTTCGTTTCCATTTGTTATTTTAATTTTTATTAGTTTTGTTGCTCTAAATTGCATTGTCGTGCTCCCAGCCGCCTGTCTCTTGCGCCTCCCTTCATTCTTGCTGTGTTCTGCTGTTCACACACCAACATAGACATACATAGTACATACATATATAAATATTCATACTGATCGTTCGAGTATTTTTGCCTTATTACGTAAATTCTATAATTTTAGCTGCTCGAACGACAATGCGATGGGCGATGTAGGCAGTGTGTGGAAGAGTTCTTTGTGCGCTCACTTGCGCCGTTACGCTCGATTGAAGGCCAAGTGCAGAAGTAGCGTATATAATCGCTTACTAAAGCAATAGATCATATAAAGAATTTGTTACGTTTGAAACGCTGATGAATAGACAATATACTTTATTATGTATATATACAATATATATGTATATCTACATTCATATATGTACATATGTATATAGTACATATACAGTATGTGTAATATGAAAATAAGTTAGTACGTTTACTTCTTGTCTCTGTGAAAAACTAATAAAATTGTAAACTGATTGCAAATTCAAAGATGTAAATGTACATACATATATGCATGTACATATAAGTATGTATGTACGGTAATGTGTATACGAGTGTGTTTTTGTACAAAGTAACCATTTAGCCATTCAGAACGAGCACATCTATTTCTTTTATTCATTCTGCACAATAACATTTTTATTAGTATTATTACGACACTGAATATAAATAGTCTGGGAATATTCGTAATAGTGTTGATTCTTCTGCTTAGTGGGTGACAAATTTGCGAGTACATATAAATTAAATAATTTGGTTGCTTAATTTCACTTGAAATTCGCCGAAATAGCTCTTCTGCATGCAAAAAGTTCAACCGTGATATTTTGATCTATAATTTGGCTGTTTTCACAATCTGATTTCCATTCAAGCAAGATAGTGTTCGAGGTGATAAAGCAGAGATCTACTTCTGTTGTGAGGTTAACTCTCTTTTTATAAGTAAAGTTTAATGAACAGTAAACTCTAGCTCGTTTCCATGTAGTTGTTGACGACCTGTGAGTGTATTCTTAAAAGGCGTAGAATCTACCAATCAATTATAGAAACATTTATGAACATTACTTTCTAAGTGTAAGCAGGTGTGAGCAAATCTTGCTCTTATTCTCTATTTATATATATTAATATTGCGCCGCTCTTTTGACTCATCCACACATGTAACGCAAATGTAACTGCACTTTTTCTCGTACTTTTAACAGCACTCTGAGACACGTATAGTCAACAAAGTGGAAAATTAAAAATATAAGGCTTTTGTCTTGCCTTGAAAAATCTAATCAGTATTTAATTAAATCAATGGAAAAGTTCATGAAGGTGATGCAACTAAGAAAATAAGTACGTATGAGACATATGTATATTTACATCCATACATAAGTATATGGTCATATATAGTCAAAGATAGTCGTTTATGGTCTATAAACATACAATAATTATTTTAGGACAATACTTAAATAGCCGACATTTCAAATGAGTGCAAGAATATGCAACAACCTCAGCGGTAATTGAGCAACTGCTTTGTCGACCCGCACCAAAAAAATCTCATTCAGTTTCCATTACTCTCTATAGTGTAGAATACATAYTCACTTTCTTTAGAGTTTCAGACTTAAATATGTAGTACTCCACCTATTTCACAACATACTCACAACTAATACTATACAAATACAAATTCGCTTTTCGATTAGTTTAAATATTTAGTCATAATCAGGCGACGTAATAATAATAATAATAACTGAAACTGTTTGCGTAAACGTTCGTTAARCACTTAATGCTTTAATAATAGCCTGTTTACATAATCATTGAATGTTTATTAACGCAACGCTTTTTGTTTTGCGCTTTGGTGTTTTATGAGCTCATTCGTCCGRGAAATCGGCGATTACGTAGAAAATTGAAGTTGAATTGGGAGTGTTGTTGTAGAAAAAACACATTTTTTAACGGATTTCTTAGATATATGTAAATATTCATACGAGTCTGTTTACAATAAAAATATACTAAATCGAAATTAAAAAGGCCGCTTAAAGAGTTTCAGCGATCTATGATTCTGAGAGTTCCAATTAAAATCCAGGTCTGATTTGCCATTAAAGCTGAAAATCAATTTCTATGGTTGAAAAATGATTAACGACTTAAAATCATATAGTTTCAATAACTCGATAGGGTCTATCGATATATGTATGTATGTAAATAAGGAATTTTTATGGGAAAATGGCACTACAAGATTACATGTCGATGGTGAAAACACGAGCCACCACATTTGCATTGACTTTGGTATACATTTTTATTTTTCAATATTTTCGTATATTTTTATATTAAAAATAAAAAATAAAAAAAATATTTAAAAAAATTAAAAAAAAAAATTTTATATTATTAATAATTAAATTTAATTATTTAGTTTCAAGCTTCCAAGGAAAAAAATTTTATTTGAAAAATAGTACAAWAGCAAATGCAAAACAAACCTAAAAGTAGAAAAACGTTAACTTTGGTGGTAACGAAGCTATAATACCTCTCACAAATACAAGAGGGTTGTCCAGTTTGTACAGCAGATGTATGCTATAGTGAGCCGATCTAAACAATTTTTTCGTACTTGAATTTAATTTATTATATTTTTGATATTCGCTTCACTGTGCACACAGCCTTAGCCACAGAAAGTAAATGCAGAGAGTGTTGGGAGAAAGGGAAAGGAGTTGTGGAGTTGTTCAACTTTTTCACATTCAATTATATATAATAATATGTTTCTGTTGCTTGCATTGTGTTATTGAGCAACGCAATAAGTTTTATGTTATTATAATGAGTTTTTCAAATACTGTGGGCGACGATCAATTTATCATTGTAACGCACATATGCACATTAGGGTGTACCTGAAGTTAATTTTTGCGACTTATATAGAAAATTGTACATTAGGTTTAGAAAGAAATCACCAATCCAATGAAAGCTACAGCAAAAAGATATTCTCCAAAAAAATATCGTAAAATTTTACCTTTAATTTTAACATGAGTGTTCAGCCTGTGGACGAATTACCAATCACGAACCATAATCATAATATCAGGTAAAAATATAACATATGTAAAGGTGTTTCCACTCTTAAAAATTATACCCTAATATGTAAATACACTAATAAATGTACGCTACTTTTATTTGTGTAACTAAAAGTTAATGACTCCGCTTAGTATGTACATACTTATATTCCCCACAGGCAAACGCGCTCTTAGTCATTCAATTGCGCCTTGAGTCGGGAAATCATCAGTGGGGAAACTAAGTTTCACAAATTTATTCATCTATACCTGTATGTACATAGATATGAGTACATATGTATGTGCGAGGCTGTATGGATCACTGAACATTTATATGAGCAAATCTACTATATTTACTAGTTAAATAGCCTACCCCGCCCACCTTGTCCACCTTATCGAAAGTCGCCTGCCTCCACTCATTGTCGCACTCACCAGTGTATCGCACACGTTTTGTACAGTCACTCGTTGGCTACGGTGCCTCCCCAGCCACATGTTTGAATAGGTGCACTTGTCGCCGATATCYATGTCGTATACGCGACATTTTACGAGTTTACTATTAAGTATGATGCCATTTCGATATTCGAAAAAATGAGCGAACAAGTGCAGAATACGGCACGAAATGAGCGCAACTGCGGCGGTGATTGCACAAACAAATTAATAAGCACGCCAATATGTGACTAGACCTTTTCGTGTGTTTTGGCTGCAATTGCAACAATGTATGCGTGCAAATGAAAATAAACGCTGACAAATTTGTGTGCAAAATGTTTTGGCATAATGCTATTTTTGCTGTGCTTTACTCATTCAACTCTCATTATTTASTGTATTTCATTTTTTACGATAATTTTCTTCTTTTTTTGGATTATTACTGATTTAAAAACATTCATTTATTTGCTTACTTTTCGTTTTGTGGCGGTGTTTTTGGCTTATTTTGCGCCACATCGCAGCAGTTACGCCTTGGCATCTGCTCAGTTGTCATCTCAGCGAAAATATTCTGCGCAGCAGTGAAGCAATTGAACCTACTGCTTGGACGCCACAAAAAGTATTCGTTTTTGTTATTTTGATTTAATTTGCGAATTCAGCAAAACAACGCGTGAATTTGCAACAGCTGGACCATATATCATTTGTCTGTCTTTGTCATTCATTCAGTGTGCTTTGTGTGGTTTATTTTGCTTGTGAGCGACAACAAATGAAAAAATTACACTTTTGAAATCTTTATTTATATATTTTATTTGGTGGTTGAAATTTGATTTTCTATTTCTTCTCGCATCTTTGCTTGTGCCGTGTGGCAAGTAATTTGTTTACTGAARTCAAATAATGACCGGAAATGATTCCAGTGATTTTTTTTTGCCTTTTTATTGAAATGTGACTTGGATTAGTTCATATACATATTTGAATGAAGTCTTAATAAGCTAAGTGTAAATTTTTTGTAAAATGGCTGTCAAATATTATATAAGTTGTTGAATATCGTATTTATTATTAAATTTCCTAAGAAATTAAATGATACTTTATTGTTTTTTAATTAGACGGTATGAACCGAAAGATGGCACCAAATCATACATGAAATATTCAGCAAACAATACCTCTATTTGGGAAATTGTTAGGCAAATAACTTTGGATCTCAAAGTAGGTGAAATACATGAAAAATATTCAGAGATATAAACCGCGATTTCATCAATTTTTGAAAAGGGTTGCCAAACATTTCTTATGAGAATACTTCTAGTGCTGGCAGAAAGAAACATTGTAAGGTAATAGTCATTAGGCAAATTACGTGATTATTCACAACATTTTAGCAGAGTTTTCAAAATGAATTGAAGATTTTCATGCAAAACATACATATGTACTAACATATTTACCAGTACTGTCAAGAGACTGTTGGTTCCCCGCAAGAATGCAAATTTTCCATCAACAACCAACAATTGGCAATAATAGTCAATCAACAACTTCATTGTATGCAGAATGAAGCCGATAACTGTCTGCAAGAATGTAAACAGTTGGCTGCGTGGAATGTTTGCCTGCTTGCGACGGAGCCCATATGCACATCCCGGGCGGGCGGGGAGCTCAGGCAAACGATCGCACTTTGCGCTGACTGTTGTCTGCTGACTGGCCTTTTTATGTTAATTAAATGAACCACACACGGCTGATGAGTCTTGCGGTTAGGGCTACGCCACACTTGCGAACATTTGCACTTACAAAGATGCATATCTACGTAAATGTAGCTTAATATGTAGAGRCTGYTCTTCTGCACACATCTAACGCTTCCTGCTCGCTTGGYATTTGCAAGTKCGCGTCGAGAAGCTTAGCTCCGGCTACAGCYTTCTGTGTCAGCCGCCCAATTGCCTTGCTCGCACTCCCTCTCGCTCTCTCTGCCTCTGCTGTGCGCGCCATGCGGCAAGTGGATGGCGATGTGTATTTGTGCGGTAGCTGAATATTCAAATTGATAAATTTACGTTATGTGAATTTTTAATTGAGCAGCCACTTAACGATAGGCAAAGAGTATCTTAAATGCACACACACGCATACGTGGCCTGGYCTGCGTTGCGAAATTCATGACAGGCCACATTCTTGCTTTTCGCGCCGCATGATTTACTGCCATCTGCAGCTACAAACTATCACTTGGCGAGATTTTTAAATGGCAATAGAACTCCGGCGTTCGTATTCGAGCTGCGTCTGCTGCGTTGCGAAGAAACTAGCGCGCTGACTTGGCGTGCGGGGAGCAAGTGGTGAAATAGGCGCGATATGTGGATTTGGTGGTGATGAAGAAAGAAAAACATGTTTGCCTGCTCAACTGTGAGTCATCTGGCAGGCATGAGTCAGGCTGCAGAAGAAGTTTTGCCTTAACTAATGCYGCCTAGCAGATAGCGCGCAAGACGCTCACTTTTGTTGTATATAATTTACCGTGCGATTYTGTACTGTGATACAGTATCAAGGCTCTAAAWTTGAKMTTTTAAGTTAGAGGCAATTTTTGAGACTTGAGAYGATTTTGCTATTCTGTAAGTGACARTCACAAAATCTATTACATTTCATTAGTCAGAGATGTTTTTATACTTGAATGAAAATAAATATGTCGATAACAAATATTAAATTTTCTATAACATAGTCAAAAAACATAATTATCAATAAAAGTAGAAATCATGCGGCGCGATTTTTGTAAAATTTATTCATTTTTGACCTTTTCGTGTTTCAGTTGCTTACAAAATATAAAAAACGACAATCGATTCATATCTATGGTGATCTCTATTCAGTATATTCAAAATGGCAGACAAGAGTTCTTYTTCGTTTTGTGACTTGCTAACTACCAGGTCTCAAATTTGAGGCAAAATTTTGAGACTAAAGCTAAAGACTGTTTAGTGAATAGTAACTAGTCACAAATTGAGATTTGACCACAAAAAATGTCTCAAATAGAGATTAGAGACTGGCTACAGAATCCCGCTATTATAACGAYTTACGTTGGTTCTTAACGATTGGGTCGAAACATACCTTTTTCTCTAATCTAATATGGAACTAATACATTAATCCAAATTTTTCAAACACATTTGTTTTTACTTTTCTTAAGTAAACGATTATTGACTCCCTTCACAGTGCTTCAAAGGCCTTCAAAGTACTTCATAAATAATAATCAACCGCTCACTGTGAATAGGCAAAACAATTTCGGAATCAAAACTCATTTCCATGACACCAATGACAAGCAGAGAACAAAAACATATTATTTTTTTTACCTTTGAACTAATGTTGTAACTGCTAACGCTGAAATTGTTAAAAAATTCGGAAAAATAAAAATCAGAAAATTTAGACACCAACGCGCCGGTCAAACAACTTACGTTTAAAACCGTTAGAGATGTGGATAATCTTTATTCTTAGCATAATTTTCATCTCGCTTGTGACTATCTTGGTGTGGCTGTGTGTGTGTTGCGACAGCTGTTAACAGCAATTACCACATAACTAGAAATTGGCCAATTGTCGCTGGTATTTAAATAAACAATTTGATGGCGTAACTTTTGCGTGCTTTTGCCCCTCACCCAAGCAGAGCCAAGCAGAGAATGCACGCTCCCATTTTAAAACTGCACCCCATTGACTGTATATGCAACTCTTTGCAACTGCAACTTGCAACACCAATCGCTTCATGTTACAGTTGGCTTATCAACTTGCTGCATTTGTTGGTGTTCAACGCTGCCGCAATAACTCAACAACTCGCCGATTTGTCAATTTGCAACTTAAGGAATTTCGAAGAAAAAAAACAAGCAAGCAACAACAACAAGGCAGCAACTGGTAATTGCGCGATGATTGCCCACAAACGCGGCCAATAAGTCGCCTAAAGGCCAGCGTAGAATCATAACAGCGCGCAAATGTAAATTAAGCACCACGAACAACAACAACAATCGAAGCGTTAGCATTAAACTGCAAGAGATTTCCACATAAGAAGCTTGTCTACAACGAAACGCCAATAAAAACCAACAACTAATCATGTTCCACGTCCGATTTAGCTTTGCGCCGCACCAAAGCTCAGCTCGGCTCAACTCGGCTCAGCCTTAATCAGATGGAAATGTCGTTGCAGCAACTAAACAATAAACAACAGCAGTCGATAGCCTCCCATTACACCTGCAGTGGGCAATGCTGCACGTGKCTGTGTTTGTGTGCATATATCGAGTTTTGTGTGTGTGTTTGTGTAAGCCTGTGTATTAGCTGCATTGAATCCATCATGTTTGTGGCACGTTGGTCGACGCCTCTTCTCACACTTCAGCTCTTTCTGTTGTTTGTGTTGCCATTGAGAGGTTGTTGTACTCGAGTTGTTGCAATTATTTGTATGTGGTTTTTGTTTAATGTCAAATTTTTCGTAATGCTTGTGGTTGCACTCATAATTTTGCAATGCTTCGTTACATTTACATATACATACATATGCATATGAATATAAACAAAAACGCAGTAAGGGTAAATAACAATAGTAAATGCATTCTCTCTTTTTGGTAAAGATTTCCGTTATTAAAACTAAACAAAGCAAACGCTTTTTGTTTAACTGTATATTCATATTTCCCTCTCTTTYTCTCTCTTTTTTCTATGTAAGAGACGCATTCGTTGCAGCTTTTTTATTGCGGGTAAAAACTCGAAAATTCGGGATCCCGAAATGTTTTTAATAATATTAGGTTGTCAAAAAGTCTTGCGGTACTTTCGCTAGTTGGCGCTGAGAGCGCGCAGTTCTACTTTTATTAGTCGCATCGGGTCATGCTATACCTTTTTGGGAAGCCCATTTCACACGCTAACACGTGTTTGATTGGTTGTCGTTTTCTTTAAGTCGTTCGTGAGTTAAAATGGAGCAAAATTAAGAGAAAACACGGTATATTTTACAGTACTACTACGATAAAGGCAAAAATGCACCTCAAGCCGCCAATAAAATTTCTGCAGTTTATGGACCCGATACAGTTTCCATTTCCACCGCACAACGATGGTTTCAACGTTTTCGTTCTGGCGTAGAAGTGGTCGAAGATGGGCCACGCTCCGGAAGGCCTGTCGTCGAAAATTGCGATAAAATCGCTCAACTGGTCAAAAGAAGCATAGTAGCAGCCGTAGCATCAGTCAAGAGCTGGGCATGAGTCATCAAAAAAAATTTTATGAACAATTGAAAATTCAATAAAAATACCGCACGACTTTTTTGACAACCTATTATTTGTGTTATTTTTTTAGCACTTAGTTCGTCTTTGACAGTTTTTTTTACTTAGAAACCGTTGAGATTCATGGTTCCTAAACGAATTCCGTTATTGCACACACTGTTCGGGCGCTTATGCAACCAAACGAAAACATCATGATATTTGTGTTGTTTTTATGTTTGCATGTACTCGTATAGCTAAGCGAAATGAACTCAAGGTCGGTAACTTTGGTTGTATGAAAACTTGCAAACACTTTGTGATATTCCAACTTCCACTTCCATACCAACTCTTCGACTATTCAATATACTGTTTTGTCACTCCCCACTCTTCTCGCTGCATGCGAAAATTGTTGTTACATTGTTTAGGGGCTTAGCCAGGCTTTAGCCGATACTATATTGGCACTTGCAGCACTTAAGCACTGCTGGGCTAGACGTGCTTWGGCAATCTAAATGCGCACTTAAGTGCTTGTCTCAGTTCTTGGAAATGCTTTCGTTCTATTACCCGCAGGAGATTAGATAACTTAACTAAATGCGTATTTGCAGTAGAAGAATTGCCACTTTGCGCTTGGGAATGCTACCAGCTTTGGCTCGAAGCATTCCATTTTGTGGCAATTATCGCTGAAGACCTAAAACTAATTGTTCAAGCATGGCAGAGTCACAACATGTGCAAATAACAATGCATAAGTGTTGGGACAAAGAACAATCTCCCGTTCTGTTCCACGAATTTCGTCACCATTGTATCAAAATCTTAAACTTTTGTGGAAGTTGAAGATTTTTTAACTTATCTAACTTGACACAAAGGATTTTGTTAGGGGATTACAAAATCGAGAATTAAGTCATACATTTGAGATGAGTACATGTGCCACTCAGTTTAAAATTTCTCTTGATTTTGAAACATTCTCAAACATCAGTTTGCGATTATAATAGCGTAGATTCCTCAATTAATTTCAAGCTGAATTTCAATAACTCACCAGCAAATCTCTAAAAGAAATTACGCTGTCATAAAAATGCTTTTGAAACAGATAAAAGGAAATACTAGAAAAATAAATGAGCACCATTTTACTTGAGAAATGCCATGAAGTAACTTGAAAAGCAAAATTCTTGCTCCACTACGCTTAATATATCGCTGTAATTACAATTACACACAGCCATAGCGAGTAAAAAGAAAACGGGTTCGAAAAAAACCAGCTAGAGACAACAACAATGTAAACAACAATTACAAACGGCGAACTGCAAGCTTCGGGCTACGTATGGCACAGCAAACCGGACAAGTAGAMAAGCAGCGCTCTGTCTATAAGCGTGTAAGTCGGTCAGTTGGTTGAATTTACGTTTGGCATTGCCGTGAATTAACTGGAATTGAAAGCGGCTTGGAATTCTTAAATGAATTACCAAAAGAGATGCCATTAAGACAGCGCAATATGCTAGTGTATACACTTACATATTGTCTGTAGTAAATGGCGAAGAGGGAGGGTGTTAGAATGGGCACTACTCTAAAATGAGTGAAATGAAAACGAAAGATTGGAAGTAAATCGAACGAGGTTTGCTAGCATTGAGAACGCTTTTGTTTATTTTCTTCAAGATATCGGTCTTTTAACATTTTTTTGGTAATTATTATTTCACAATCTTCAACAATACTTAGACTTGGCTTACTCCGAAATGTGTTCTAAACACATTTGCTCAAAGAACGATTCAATTAAAAGGTCACTCACCTATGTAAGAGACCCAGAGATTTGCTTGAACTGATCTTAATTGTTTCTTCATAAGTTCTCAGGAAAATTCAGAACTTCAATTGGTACTAAAAGCACCACTTGATTAGCTCTCCCTTTCCTCCCTAATTCAAGTTAAGCCGCATAGCTCTAACCCTTATTAATGAAGCCAGCCTCTTTACTATAGTCATACTCGTACAGGCTAATTCATGAGTCTCGGAGGGTTGGAGACCTATTATATCTTAGAAAGGTTTCAAAAATAGTTTTTCAGCAACTTCTAAATATCAAATTGAGTTTTGCAATACTCGCGCTGAAGCAATTCTTATCTCTTGACCCTCAGCCCTTTCAAGACTMAACAACGCGAACTCTACACAATAATAAATAATAAATAACAACCACAAARGCACATGTAAATATTTTGGCACCATAGTTACCATACAAAATTAATTATGTGAAGCTAAGTCGGGATCCACTTGCCACGCGCTAAAGGTTCTAGCCAAAATATTTTAATCAAAAGCCAGACTTCAAAAATTACAGTTAAGTCCATACACATACATATAAATATATATATATATGTATATATGTTCAAGTGTGGTTATTATTGTTGATGCTGTACAATTTGCGAAATCCGCCAACACCTTTGACATTCAAAACGCCGCAACAGCGCAGCTCAGCCTCAATCTTTGTCTACGTTTTCAGCGTAAATCGCTGTGTTTGCTGCCATGCTTGTGGCAACACTTGTTTGTGCTCGTGCAAGTGGGTGTGAGTTGCTAAACCGTCTTCAAGTCGCCAATCTGCCTACTTAGCGTCCATGGTGTGGCTTATCAAGCGTTTTTAATAACACATCATTTTGTTGTTGTCTTTTGCTGCGCCCACAAACACATTTCGCACTTGCCAAGCGATTGCGGCATTTTGTTAGTTTTTGTTTTATAAATTCACATCATATGTGCCACATAACAGTATTATTTTTATGATGAATGAGTGGTGCAATATTAAAGTGGCTAATTAAATTGTATTTTAATAAAGGCGGCTATAAAAATAACAACAATACAACTTTACGCCTTCACGGCCCCTGCGATATAAAACGGTAACATAACTACGGTGATTGAGGGCACCACAAATCTACTGCTAGTCGCRGTATAGTTATTTCTGTTTTTGCCTTCGTGGAATGAGTGACGGCTGTCAGCAGCTTGGCGCGGACCTGACAAAGTTCATCAGCGGGTTTTCTGGGCCGTTTTGTCTTTGCTCGCGGCAGACTCAACAGGAATACTATAGATTAAGACCATTAAATTCCGAAACCCATTTTAATGTAAATGTTWTACAACTTCAAGTAACAGTTTCGGCTCTCACATTTCACAAATTATTAAAACGCAGGAAACAACTCAATAATAAGGGTACGAACACGTCAATTCCCTTAAGTATCCGTACATAGTAAGTAATCCCATAAACCGGTGAATTACACATAGTTGAGAGCCATTCAGCCCACCTTCGCGTGCACTCGACTCAACTYTGTTGTACAATAATATTCGGCTCACATGCAAAGCAAACGAAAACTAAACCAAAATTTAAATAAAAATAAAAATCCAATCAAAAAGCAACACATCGAAATATTTGCAAAGGTCATTGCGGATATCAAGCGCGTATTCAAATTCAAGTGTGAACGTATAAGAGTTGCATAACACAGTTTTACTAAATTTTTCGCATTCATTACGACGTGCAGACTCTGTGGAAGCACGGTGTTRGGGGTGCAGGGGCGCAGCGTTGCATTTGATAGTTTTTTTGTTTCGCACATTTTAGCTTCTACATTGAAATTCATCGTTGGCTYTTGAGGTTTGAAAGTTTCGCTCATAATTCGCATTTGATGACGTGTGGCAACCTTTGGTCGATTTGATGATATTTTGACATTGCTCATTTGCTGGTAATACGGCTGTGGATTTCAGTTCGACCACTGAATTCAAGTGACTTTTCGGGCAAAGCCAAAAACATCAAATTGACATAACATGCCTATAGGAAGTTAAGAGTTCAGTCACAAAATTTTAAGCTTTTTCCTAAACTTTTGTATAAAGATACTTATGTATGTGATGGCACATATACATATGTATACATATATTTACAAACGTGTTTATATAAAGTTTACATTTATTCTTTGGCTGATTAGCGTGTGCTTAGCGCTAAAAGAGACCTTGTAGCTTTATGACCACCATTAAAGAGACGGGATAACATTTGATTAATTTTCAGCATGCATTTTATGCAGTTTCTTTATTGCGCCCATTTTCGAGTCTCGTTAAACAGCTTGAAGCGTTTTACTAGAATTTTATTGAGATATTCATTTTTAAAAAGAATAATGAAGCTGCTATAGAAGTGCTCGGCAGGAAGATTCTACGACAGTATGAAACGGTAAATGTTTAATATATGCCTGCTATTTCAAAACAGCCGGAAAATGGGTTAAGTTTATTCATCTCATATTTTCCAATGATGCAGCAACTGATGGTGATCTTCAAAGATGGGGATGGTGTTTTTGTTAAAGTGTTTGGAATTATTTCATTTATTTGATACTATCGAAATTTGTACCCATTAGATTTTTTTTTTTTTTTTTTTTTTTTTTTTTTTTTTTTTTTTTTTTTTTTTTTTTTTTTTTTTTTTTTTTTTTTTTTTTTTTTTTTTTGCTCCGATAAACTAGGCGACTAATGGAATTCATGTGTCCGTTTTTGTTCAAAGAGTTTATTAATACACGCTATATTCCCGCATTCGGAGTCATGGTTTGCTTACCATTCAATCAAAGTACACAGTATAAATTTAATTACTAATAAGTTGAGGGCCATAACTTCCTCTCTTAGCAGCGCCATAAAGCTAATATTACGATAGCAATACTAACGACAAGCCAAATTTGCTTCGTAAACTTGTTGTTGCCATTTGGCTGAACATTCTAATAGGTTTCCACTTGTTTTTCGACCGAATTGCCGCATCGTTGACCATAGCTGTTGTTCATTCGATTTCCATTTTTATTCTACGTCTGTGACATTCTGAAGAGAATAAAAAACAGTTTGCTAAGGGCTTTAACCAAAAAATGTTTTAAATGGCAGCGATAGCCAAGCAAACGCGCCACCGACACRGTGGAAACATCATTATGGCCGCAGTTGGCTGACACTGGGGAAGTGAATGAGACACCCATGAAGTGGCTCRMTGAGTGATCGATTTGAGTGTATGTGTGTGCGTATATGGTTAGCGGTACATGTAAGCTGTTCATAACTATAAATAACACTAATTACAATCCAAAGTAATAAATTTAATTTACAAATTCCAAGCACGCGCTGGGCGGGCATTATTGAGGTTAGAGCGATGACTGCACAACAAGCCACACACACACACACACACAAATAATCATTCCCAAAAAGTCTGCTGCCTACTTGGTGGCAACTGATTTAGCCAAACGTTGGCCTTTTGTGACGCGAAAAGGAAATCATAAAAATCCAACAACATTTGCTGCATGCTCTTACTCACTTTGCACCTTTGGCTACCCCTCGGCCCTGAGTTCGGTTATTACGGTTCATCGGGGCGTATACGCACCACCGCCAGTGTTGAGGGCATAATTATACTGTGCGCACGTATTAACCTGTGCGGCCACATTCGTCATGCCTCAAATACGCATAAAAAGGCAAACAGCATTGCTGCAATCGAAAACTACAGCAACAGCTACCACCAAATGTCTGGCTCACCAGCGCAGAGAGCGCATATTGCTGCAAACATGAATGAGCTCGTTCATTACCTTGTTGTTTTTGCATGGCTGACGATTTTTTACATTTTATGTTGTTGTTGTGTTCGCCCAAAGTTATGAAGGTGGACATTGCGTCACGCCTCAACGATCATTTAGTTAGTTTTTGTTAATTTTATCTTTTGTAATACAGTTGCCAGCAGCCACCGGTGTCCACAAACTGTTGGCAACAACTCGGTAGGTATGAGTAGGTGTGTGTATATATGKTTCGGTCGCGTACCAGTATTGTTTTGCCGACCAGTTGCTGTTGCCCAACCATTCCACCATTCTGGCGTCCGAGTCAACAAAACTAAACGCTGCCGCATTCTTCCACAAAAGTGATTACTTATAAGCACCTAACCAAAAGGTACAATTATTTATATGTACATACTCACCCTCTCGCGCGTAACTGTGCATTCTCATTTCCCCACACTTTGTCCTTCTATTCGTGCTGATTGGATCCGTAGTTCTGAAGCTGTTTAAAGTCTGCAAGATTCCTTCCCCCCCTACCTTGACTTCCTTGAAAGATAAGGCAAGAAAACATTTTAGAAATATATGCATTTTAAACTCTTTCTTAAATTGAGATAAAAAACTAAAGCTTTTCCATTAAAACCTTTGGCCTTGAAGCGATTGTACAACCWTTTGGGCAGAAGAAGCATCTTGCAGTGCTACATATTATATTAATCGTATTAAAATACGATGCAAATACTGTTGACGGTGTATCTTCTATTCTTGTTAGATTAATACATAAATAAGTGCACTTAAGATCGATTTAGCAAAAACATATTTAGCTTTATAGACCCGTCCGGGTCAAATTTGATCTTTCATTATACCGTATCTATGCAGTATTTCAATACAATTACATTAAATATTGCTTATAGCACTTCATTCYTGTAATGCATTGTTATTGRCAATCGAATACTTTCGTGCCCAYAATATTCAAGCTCGCGTACTCTGTTTGTTTGTATGTAATGCTTGGCTCACATTTCAATTTGTCCACTTTATTTGATGGCTTCATTATCATTTTAAATGCGATTGTATTTCTTTAGTTGCGTCCTCCAGTGGGTGTGGAAATATGTCATGTGCACACCTGTCTATATGCGCATGTATGTATGTGTGCACCAGCGAGTGTGCGCGTGTGTTGATTGATTTCTCTTCATTTTGTTTTCATTTCGGAGGCATTTATGTTTATTGCATACTTAAAGCATTTATGCTCAGCGCTTGCGCGTACASATATGTTATTAAGCGCCGCCAAATGGGTCAGTGAACAAGCTGCTTACAAGTTTTATTTGATTTCATTTTAAATATTTTCGAATTGGCTTTGGAGTTACTTTTTTTCATTAAAGAAAGCAAGAAAGAAAATTTCGGCGGCATATTTTCGCCGCTTCATGCATGCGCTGAATATTTAATTATTAATTAGTTATATGGTTGCTTACCTACCGAGCATTAAAAACGAAATTTCTGTAAAGAATACATATGTACTATGTATGTTTGTTTTTTTGTACTTACATACATACACTTGTAAGTAGTTCTTGACATGCTCGCCACGCCTTATCGCCAACGCCAGATTTGAGTACATTCCGATTCCATAATACGGCTTTAATTCCCTCTGTCGCTTATGTGGCAAGTTGCAAGAAACGTTTTCTMCGCTTACCTACAATTATGCTTGTTTATCGCTCTTTAATTATATGTTTGTCTACAGGTATCGACTGCATTWGGCGCCTGTGCTTCTACTGCACTGTTGCATTGAGTTACATTGAGCGGATTTGCAGCGAATGAGCCATTTGTTAAGGCATGAAGCTATTTAAATTCGTTTTTCGTGGCAGCAATTGTCGTTTCCAATTAAGTTGCCATCGCTCATTAAACGCCTCCCAAATTTGTGATTATTATGATAAGCAATATATTTTTATTAATTTTTGTAAATAACTTCTCAATGCAAATTACTTTAGTTAGTCAAAGTATTTGGTTTCCTCCATCAAAGTCCGCATGTAGCTTTCTGTGGGATTAAAGCTCATTAAGCATGACTTCCTCTGGGAAGATAAGTTTCTAATTAAGTTAATTTAAATTATGTTTTAAATATAATCTTTCCATTTGTATATATGCATATATACGCGCATACATAAGAGTTTAAGTGTATGTGAGATTATCTTAAGCGTGAGAAGCTTTTGACTTCTGAGAAGTATACACCTTCCGAATGGTATTAATGGCGGCAGTCGTTTTGTAATGACATTACTCTTATGGTTTATGAATTSGGGTCCGTTTCGATTATGTAGACCTCCCTATCTGATGTGTGGCTAGGTATTACTTCGACCCAATATTATTTGCAAAGCCTATTTTATATGAGTGCTCTAACATTGGTTCTTTGTCGTTTTTTGTTCATAATTCCCTATTTACCATTTCTTCAGACCAACTAGAAGTTGTTTCTAAAAAATCTAATTTTAAATCATTTATTTTTTTTTTTCATACAAGAATAAATTTTAGTGATAATTCGATATTTCTTGAAAAAATTACAGAAAAAGTTTGAAACAATTGCTTTCAGAAATAAGTTGCGATTTACAAATAGTACTGACTAAGTTTTTCTAAAAACAAAAACAAATACATCAAAAAAGCTCTCAATCAAACTTGTGACTTCAAACGCCGGCCGGTCAACACAAATAAGACCTGAGGGCTTTTCTCTCGTGGAATGCTTGAATTTGTTGAATAAAGAAATCATTTGTGCAATTCTCATAAAGTCAATAAATATTAACGCTTGCCACTAATAATAACAACAATAAGAAAGAAGCGAGTCGGCGGTATGCCTCTTATGGAATTGGCGTTGAGCAGGTAAACAAAAAAGACTTCAAAATTTGGTGTTTGTGTATTTGGTATACACAGATCTTGTTTACAAGTGTGCGTGTGTGTGTGGGCAAAGGCTAATAATACTATTTATCGCGTATACGCGCCGGCGGCCAATATGATTATTTCGATAAGCGCGAAAGCAGCGACGCTTGCAGCGACTGCGCTGTCGGGCGAAAAGCAAACTAAGTAATTGCTTTTGTAGCTGTCGAGCTGCTGAGTTCAGTTCATCGGCACAGTCCACTACGCGCCGCGTTCGTGTAACGAGCTGCTGTTGCCGCAATTTATTGTGGCGAGTGTGAAGARACCAAATTACCACAACAATAGCGCAAATATTAACAGCGAAACAWCGGGACAATTCAGCAATCAGTGAAAATCGAAGAAAACGTGATAAATAGTGAAATTATTGAAGGAAATCGAAACTGTCGTCAGCGCGYCGTCATTGTGCCGAGTGCAATCTGAAGACATTTGAAAAAAGCAACGAAATTAAAAAGACATAACACAAAATGCAACATTTTCCGCGGAAATTGCGCGAAAAACATTTGCACAAAGCAATCGAGGTGCTATTGCACTCCAGCTGTGCGAAATAACAGTTTTGTTATAAATAAATGTGAGAGTGTGTGCGTGTGTGAGTTGCATATCTGCAAATCACTTCTGCCTGTCTGCTGATTGTCCGTTGTGAATGGCACTGGCACTTTGATTGAGTGAATGCGACACGATATCACTCACCAACCACCAAATTATTGTCAGGTCACATAACAACAAAATCTAAACTTGTTGAAGGTGAATACGAAGGTAAATTCCATAAGCAAGTAGACAGCCTCAAGTGGTTTGAGATTAAAAAAATATATGGAATTAAAAAAATTAGTCTAGTCCATTTTATTTCAATAAATCTTGTAATAAAAGCTTAACAGCACAGGAAAGAAAGCTGTGACTAGTGCCAATAACAATGAATTGTGTTCTGAGTGAAACATTGCTAACAATTTTTACTAAGTTGCATAAATGTATACGCTTGAGACGCTACGTTAAACAGATTTAAAAATTCAAAAAAATATGAGTAAATTCGGTTTCATTGCAAATGATTGAGTTCAAAAAATAATTAGTGGTGACCTGAGAGAATCAGAAGTCCGTAACTATTT
The DNA here is from genome assembly GCF_001853355.1 of Bactrocera latifrons. Classification (NCBI taxonomy): domain Eukaryota; kingdom Metazoa; phylum Arthropoda; class Insecta; order Diptera; family Tephritidae; genus Bactrocera; species Bactrocera latifrons. Next base: position 1,490,986 of record NW_017537212.1, on the reverse strand, counting down.
AGGGTATTATTATGGACAACAATTGAGCGCTGTTACTACTGAACTACTGAATGCTGAAAGAGGCTAAAGCCCTGGCGGGTGGCGGACCACTTGCCRAAACTGTAAGCTCCTAATTATATTTTAATTACAAAAAAGACAGCTTAACTAATAAATGAGCATTTTGTCAACATCAATAGACTGTGCTTAAACCACCCAATTGAGTAAATTAGGTGGCTGTCTGTAATCCCTAAACCATTAGCGATAAACCATAGATGTCCAWAAGTATAAAATTCATGGCTTTGCCTTGCCAATCATAGATCTTGACTATGCACCCAATTAACAGTATTGCCAACGTTGTCGCCAGCCATGACATGCATCACAGTCGTCATTTTATCTGCAGGACGCGTCCAATTTTCGAACGAGTGCTTCGAACCGATTTCTCATCTTTACCGTTTTCTTTCATTTCATTGCCACATCCAAAATAAAATGATGTATATGTAGGTATGTAATTGTTTAACATATAATTATGGCAACGTTGTAGCACTTGCACTGGGCCTTTGGTTCAATTGGAWATTGAAATGTTAATAAACTGCAAGGAATGCCGTTAACTTATCAGCGTGTCGGCGTGACGGCGACATTCCATTGAATATTGACACTAGCAATGTGGCTTTGCCACARTTGCATTGCTTATCTATATATCTACATACCTATGTATCTGGTATATAGATACATTGCTGCATATGCCTTTTGCTATATACAATTGCAAAGATTGGCGTCAGGTTTCCAAACAGCAAACTTGTATGGACATATTCGCTGAGCGATCGTGCATTTGTGATATCCAGCGGAGCGACGTAAGCGTGCGTCTTGGCGGCATAATTKCAAAAAGTATACCATTTATCTTTGTCATCTGCAAACTCTTTTTGCCAACACTTGTCTCATAATCGCATACTTTCTTTTCAAAGTGGCCACGCTTCTCTTGTACCGATGAGCTACTGAAAAAATAGCAAATATATTACATTTATAGTTTATATATCTATGTGCATATATGTACACATATATATATTATATATATCTATGCATGTATATATGTAGAGACAATATACCTATTTTCGATGTTATGGACACTATTTTGTGAATTTGACTTTCAGATATTCCAGAATGCTGARGAAATTCTGAGCATTTGAGCTTTATTTATGCCAACTTAAAGCAAACCTCACAAAATTCAAAAAACTCACAATAGTGAAAGTTGTGATTTCTGTGAGGGCATGAGAATACCGATGATAATAACCAAACATTTCAACTGCAAATTCATAACTCTGAACTTATACTCTTTTATCATAAAAATTCTAGAAACATATTCGCTGAACTCCAAAACAAGGTTTCAATTTTCTCAGTTTCCTGATGCGCTAAAAGTTATTGCTTTGCGCCAAAATCAATATCCAACACTGAAAGCTTGAAATAAGCTTTTCCATTGTGACGTAACGTTATTAAAACAATAATTATGGAAAATCATGTCTTTTCACAAAACTCATTTGAAAAGGAATTTAATTTTGCAATTGCTTGCGTTTTCTTAGTAGATTAGCAGATAGTTCCAAGTATCTACATATCTAGCTTTACACACACACACATACATACATGTATACACATATGCAACTATGTAAGCATTTTCCTTACAGCCGAGTCTACATTTTCGTTTCAATGTTCATTTTCATTCAGCTTTGCCTTTCGAATAACAACAACAACATCACGTTTTCAAGCAACTATTGACTTGCACTTTTTACTACCATGTTGTTTTTATTGTTGTACGCTCCCGTACAATCGCCAGCTGGGCAATTTCTTTGGAATTATTTTCTATCATTTTTTTGTTAGTTTTCATAAACTATTGTCGACGTCTTTATATGTTTTTTGTTCATATTTCCTAACGTTGTTGGGGTCGCCGTCACCATTATGCAACAAAATAATAACACGACACCGCAGAAATAACGTGCCACACATGGCAATAAACGAAATCGAAAGACGGTAAAAGAAGGCAAGAAAAAAGCTGGTGAAAAGGAAATAGACACTTGTAAACATATTTATGTGCTATGTATTTATATAATAAGCGACAGTGCTTATCGAACAATTATCGTTGTTGTGCTTATTTTCAATTGCTTTCAATGCATACTGAATTCAAAGTAAGCACGAAATCGATGACGTTTTGAATGCAAATCAACAGCATAATGCATGTGTGTACAGCATGGATAAGTTCGCATGCATATGTAACAGCTGACTTAAGTGCTAACGGATGTGTGCAATTGCTGTTGCAATAACAACACCAGCAAGCATGCTGTGGCAATCGTTTATCTTGGCTGCATTGTGAGTGCGAGCCGTGTTGACTGCTTTCGGCTGCACTTGCGCTCATTTCGGTAAGAGAATTGACAATTTTTGCCGGTTTACATGGGGAAACTACAACAACAAGTGTGTAAATGGAGTARAAAATAATTTYGTTGGAGCAATTTTATGTAACACTCGAAAAGAAAATGCTCACAATATTTATTGTTTTTGCTGTTATTTTTCTTTTACAATACAGTTGCAAAAACTTAATTTCTTCCGTTTGATCCGAAGTGAAGTTGGGGCATATTAATGCTCTTACTGGAACTGAGCTCACTAGATGAAGACTTAAGGAACTCTTTATGGGTCTGGCTATCCGTTTGGTAAAGAACGGATCGCCRCTTCCGATTTTTTCTTCAATGCAGGCTCAATTTGTTAGCCACCGCTTTCGCATAACATTTTAACTCCAGAACCTTTCCATACGTTTTTTATGTAATCACATTTTTTTGGAATATTTAAGATATATATATGTGCTAAATAAGAATGTATAATTCTATTAACGGTATTTCTATTTATTTTAAATACTCTCAAATTAATATTGTTCAACTCGTTTCCGAAATAAAATGTAATTGAACTCGATTTGCTAATTTTCTCTATCAAACCTAATTACAGCATTGTTAGTTTTTCCAATAACTTCATAATCTCCWCTCCCACCACTTCAAACGAGTTCGCCAAACGGAAGTGTCTGTAACAATAAAATAAAACAAAAAACTCTGCGCTRAAATTTATCAAAGAATATGTAAGAGTACGTTGGTGTTGTTTGTATTCCACCAGCTTTTTTTACTCTGTTGCCATTTGTTACTACAATTTATTCGCCGCTGTCAGTCGCCATTGTTCTGCACGAGGTCCAACTATCGGTTGATTCTCCACACGTCGGTGCTGATTGACTGTCGATACGTCTGATTGACTATGACTATGACTGACATGGTGCTCGGCACCCCGGCTCCTCGTTCCGCCGACATTTAATTTACGTTGCGGCATCTGTTGCAATAAGCCAATCAGCTCACCCCTCTCTGCTAATAACTAGAAACGTTCTTTGTCCTCCGCGCTCGCTTTGGTTATTCACCGCCAGCCTGGGCAACCGCTCGTCAGTGTGGTAGTCGCCATCACTCCTTTGTAGCTATCCACCGTCTGTCGTCAGTATATGCYGCGTAGTACGTTAACTGCTCGGCGTTGTTTATTTGTCTTCGGCAATTGCGAAAAATTGCATTTGCATCCATTCACTCTTTCATTCGCTTAATTGAATTACAATCAATTTTCGTTTGCTATCGCTCCGYTTTTCCTTTTTCTCTGTTTTATGATTTCATTATTTATATTTYTTTTTTGAAATATTCGCTTTCAATGCAATTTATTCTCAAAGCGCCGCACACAAAACACCAACGCGAGAATCGTTGTATTTTTGCTTGCTTCTCGATTTAACCGTTATTTTTTGCTACAGCTTATTATCCTTTATGTTTGCGTGCACTTATTAAAGACATATTTTCTAAAATTTCGCCTTCCTTAACAATTGCTTTTTGCTAACAACATACTGTTTTGCTTGTTTTCTGACTTCATAATGCTAGCATAAATGAGTATTTTTGAGCAGTGTCTGCATCTGTACTAGATCACTATATTTTCAGATCTCTCACGGAATACCATTGTCTCCTATCGATGTATTGAAAACTTTTTCATTTGAGTAGATATCTTCACGAAAKTTGACATGGAWTATWTCCGAAGGCAATGGTGAAATCATCACAGAAATAGTTCAGATCGGAACGCTTTGGCATATAGCTGCCATACAAACTGAACGATCAAATTCAAGTTCTTGTACAGAAACTTGTTTATTTATTCCAACGAAATTAACGTTTTTTTTTTATTTTATTGCAATTTTGTGTATACAATTTGTTTATCTATTTTCTTTACTTTTTCGCGAAATCATAATAATTTTCACATATCAGGCGAGAGGGCTTAGCTTGCGCTCGCTAAAGCAAATGACAGTTGCCGCTTTAAAAGTTGACACATTGTTGCCGCTGATGGCTCATGCATAGTGTTAGACATTTTGTACTTTTTTTGTAACACTTTAACTATTAAAAAAGTATATTTGCTATATTTATAAGTACATATCCATACAATTTTCCATACAAACATGCTGCAATTATAGCTATGTATGTATGTATATAAATAAACACTTGCAGTTACTTTGAATATAAACTTTTGGCATTATGCGAATTATAATTAAGGATTTCGGGTAAAATTGTAAAATAAAGTACATCAGTACATGCGTTATTATATACATACATATGTATATATTATAATTATGAATTTAATTCGTTTGTAATTTCCTTACCATTAAAAACCTGTTAATTAAAACTATTATTTTTTTTAAATATATTTTAATTTAGTTTGTAAGTTATAAGATTACTTACTCTCACTTTTTCGAAAATATTTAGCCAAGCACTGCATTTGCATGCATGCACTCATATACTCACACACACACACACAGGCGCATACACACATGTAAATCTCGTTTGGCCTTCTTGGCGATTATATCATAATACCCCAAGCAATTATTGCGGACAAGATTGAATTGAATATGCTGCTGTGCAGTTATTTAATTTATAAAAAAAGCAACGCTGCATGCAAATTAATAACTGTAATACATATATACAAGTAATACTGTAATACATATATACAAGTACATTCACATGCATGTTAGTACATAAATTAATGTTCATATGAATGTGTGAAATTCCAATTAAAACGTTGCTTAAATCCACGTCTTTCGCATATCATTCGCTATTATTTACTGCACTCCTTTCGTAACACCCTTTTGTCTCCCTTCACTTTTCAACAGTTATTCATGCTCARACTCTTTATCATTTTAAATAACTGCAAAATTAAATTTAATTAAGAAAACATAAAAAAGCCCGGCATGTCATACATAAATACAAATACTACAAATACTATATACGTATCTGTGTGCGAACATAAGTATATAGTTCCAAGCACAGTACATGTGTTTGACAAATGCCTTCAWCACCTTTGTCTAATTTGCATTCATTAATTGCCACTTCATAAAGCCACTCAGGCGGGCGTATGGGTGTATTTCTATAATCTCATAKACATATGTATATATGTATGTGTGTACATACGTCCCGATGCAGATTGGTTAGGTTTTGGGTCCCTGTGGCTCATAAAACCCTCCGGGTGAATTAGCATGTAGTAATGGAATAAATTCATACACCATATATATTTTTAATAATTCAAAGCGTTTGCAAAAATCTCAGAAGGAATTTAGCAAACGCTGATTGCTTTTGTGCTTGTGTTTGAARGAACTTGATTGGGTGCTTTGAAAATTCCTAAGTATTGCTTAGTTTTCAATATTGAATGTGCAATACAAGTATATTACAGAATTTTAAATACTAAGTTTTTAAGAACAAATATTTTCGTTATGAATGTCTTTATGTACGTAAGTATGTATTAATTGTATATTTTATATATTAGCCAAGTCGGCCTTAAAGTCACTCACGTTCGATAAAATCTTAATACATTAATTTGTTATTCATATGACATAAGCTTGGCAACTCTGATGGTATTGTTGTTGGTATTTAACTTGTAATGTTTGATATTAGAATTTTATTATTCTGCTGGTGATTTTCATTAGCAAAGAATTAGCTATAACCAGTAGCTATTATTCTGCTGGTGATTTTCATTAGCAAATAATTAGCTATAACCAGTAGCTGATCTACTTGTCCAATAAAGCCCACTTGGGGCATGCAGCCCACACTTAAATCATGCTAATTGATATTGAAAACTATTATTRACTTTCAGACACAGTTAAGTTTGGCATTCGGTGGAATGCAGTTCTCCTGCGTCGCCACCTACTCTGCTCAACTGCATATACATACATATGTACATATACTATAAGTAATCATTTTCAGTATATAGAAAAATTAATCGAAAGTTTTATGGGTATTTGTACTCAGATTGCAAGCGCTAGGATTTTCGATCGGTAGTGCCTATTAAACCACACCTGCAGAAGGTCCAACTGCGGCTTCTTTTTGCTTTGAAAGGAACCCTGCACAGAGCAATATGTTTGTCCTACGAAGAATATAGCTTTAAGCAATGATCTCAGAATAACAGCAACAAATAGAGAACAGACATATGAAACCTTGATGATAATTTGTGAGTTTTTGTTATAACATAAGAAGCSCCCACTTTAGCACATCTGAAATATTCGCACTGCACGTGTAACAAGTGGGTACTTTGCATTCACGAGTCAACGGACAAAGACTTTCTTTTGCGCCAGCATTAGTGCCGGCCTTCTGCGTGTTATTATTCTTCTTTACGCTGCTGAGAATCTTTCAGAAATATATATATATTATAAAAATTCTCCGTGTAGAGCGTTAGAACTCTGCKAGAACGGGATTACCAAGTGTAATAATTTTCAAACTTTCTTGATATTTATTTCAAATAATAAAGCATATGTAAGAAAGCTAACATTGACATCTCTCTTTGTGAAATAGCGTTGAGATTTACAAATCCCGAAATAATGCGAATCGCTTAAGTGTTCGGTATTGGACACTAATRCTGTTGRACAGAGTRTGTGTATGTGTGTATCGTCGTGCTAACCACAAATGAGCGCTTGTTAGATGTAAGTAGCGTCGGCTGCGCGCTTTATTAGCGTGGTTATCATAATTGCAGTCGCTATCTTTCGATCGCTGCTCGTGTTGTTTTTCTTGTTATGGTGTCGCACTATCATAATAGTTTGCAGTCACATTGTATGCGCAGTTTTCTTTTTCAAGTTTTTTCACTTCTGTTTATTTCTTGCTATTATAGTTAATTTTAACCGCCGGTCAGTGCTATTATTTACACACATACACACATGCAYGCATACAAATGTATATATTATAAAGAGCAGCGTTGCGTGTATCTTAGCATCTCAACTGCGCAACAAAAGCGCAATTGTTGCGAGTCGGCGCAGTGCATTGGCCCCTCGGCGCAGGGCTGATGCTCGCCTCCCTCCGCACCGTCATTTGTATTTTATGTACACATGTATGTTATATGTGTATATGCGTACGAGTATAATATTCAAATAACAGTGGCTACCTGCGCTGTTATCAAATCGTTTATCTTACATAGTTGAGTGCCAGTAGTTAAAAAGCAGGCTACGCATGCGCAACCGCACCGGTGCGTGCAGAGCGAAAGAGTCACATACAATGCAAATAAGAGCACACACTCGCGCACAAATGCTTATTTATTTGCAGTGCATAAATAAGTATTTMAAAKTGTGATAACATGTAATTGTACAATGACCTCGTTTGTTGCAATCGTTTGCTTATTGTAAATAAAAATTTCTTTTCTTTGCTGCAGTTAATATTTGGTTATTGCACCAGCGACAGAAATTATCACATAGGAACGGCCGCTTTCMAAGAAATTATAATGCAGCCGATTTGAAAGTTTATATCTGGGCGTTAGAGGATTCCTATGCGATTTTTTAATTCCCGCTGACCCTACGGATAATGAAATAACCACTCAACCATTAGCGCCACAACCACACACTTATGGACGGAAAATTTCGMGAATCGAATCGGTAGCACTGACACAAAAACTTGATTTTCCAAACGTACTCATGGTCCAGTCATTTATAATATAATTTTAAATCAATAATGCTTTTATTACTGAAAGATTAGCGCACGGAGTTATTTAAGCAAAACTATCAAATGCTGAACGCATCCAAACTCATTGCACTCTCATTGTCAATAGCAACTTGTTGCAAGYCTAATTTCTGTAAGCTTTTACTGCTTCGAACAACCATTTCGACGAAGCGCATATTTAGCAACACACCCACCAGCCCTGCTTCGTTGGGTGTGCCACCTGGAGGCGCATGCTCAAGAGCGCCTCAAGCGTAATYTGATACCGAGTTCACTCACTTTCCTTTCAGCTTGATACGGTATTTTATTTACCACACTTTATGTTAATACCTTTTCCAACTTGCTGAAATTTATGCTTTCCTTTGTCTGGCTTTTTTAGACTCTTGTTATTGTTTTATCGCCATTGTAATGTAAGTTGTTAATCGTAATTATTTGCTTGCTGCTCGCTTAAAAGTGACCACTTTGATGCTTTTCTGTTTTCTGTCGAGTTATTAACGATKGTGTATGTCAAATTAGGAGCGTGACGTCGCTTGACAGTTGAACAACTTTATTGCTCCAAAAAGTTATGTTCATACACACATATATGTACATTGGAACATACATATGTATATACTATATGTATGTATGCACATGAAGATATTGAAATTGATAATTGCAATTTAAAGAAAGGAAAAGCGAAAACACTTTTTTATAAAAACTAAAAAATTATGAAAAGTTTGCTTTCGATTCGACAGATTACTTAGTCAGYTCTGTGCTTTTAGATCAAAAAAATTTAGTGGAATCAAAGCTTTACTTCAAACTGCATTTGACATAACCCCGCACACTTCAGCTGAACTCTCCACAACTATTTTCGCTTTTTACAACTTACGAAAGCACTTTCTTGAAGCCAACAACCGAGGTTAATTATTAAATGGAAAATGTAAAGCAAATAAAATAAATCAAAGCACTAAGTCAAATATTATTTATGAGTAACATGTGACATTTTTTATTGCATTCTGGTTTTATGACATTTTTATTGCCAGCGTCAGCATATTGTCAACATTGCTTGACAGCCCAACTGATACTTGCCGCGTGACAACAAAAGGCAAAGCGTTAACGGAGAAGTTAGGTTCAAACTGACAAAGCATTTCAAAAATGTAAACTATTTGCATTAGAATCACGAGTAGGCAATTTTTTTTTTTTTCTTCGAGTGAAAATGAATGACACCTGCATTAAAATAGCCGTTCGTCRGCTATATTGTCACTTTGAGCGACTATTAAAGTATCGCCAGCTCAACTCAGGCGCAAGTCAGCAAATTTATATTTGTTTGTCGACCTTTTGAAGTTAATTATGTGGAGCTCAAGATCTACTCGCTTTTACGCTTATTTCTTTCTACATTATTCTTGTTTGTATTTATTTTTATAAAATCTTGTTTTATGAATTCGGTTTGTTTTTTCTCCTCATATTTTACTRCTGCTTGACTGCAGGTCATCGTTAATTTCACCACTATTTTGACTTAATCACCTGAGACAGTTACAAGTTGCCGTGTAGGTCTTTTGGCTTTCTTCTGGCAGTTAATTCGTGTAAGYCTTTTCTCTATCCAAATAATTATTATTTATCTGTCGCTTTTTATGTTGTTCGCTTTTATAATCATTATCTTTTTTATATTTTTTTTTTACATGCATTTAAATAATCCAATATCCAAGACTTCTATGATAGCATAATTATGGTTATCTTCATCTTAGAGATTCCTTTCAACGAATAGCGTCGCTGCTTTCTTTTTGTAGCAACTTTAGTTTTCTTCATTCTTCATTTTGCTATCTCAGCGCTGTTATGCATCTCAGTTAGGTATTTATTTTCATATTTTCTATTGTTGTTTTATAACTCCATGCTTCCACATCCGTCTTCATTTTTGTATCTTCATTCATTCTTATTCAAATCAGCCAACCAAATAAGTAACTATATTCTATTTTTTGTTGACATTTTACAAAATATGTTAGCAACTGTGAGGCGCATAGTTAGCCAAAAAATACCAAAATTTGCATTACAGTTGTCAAATTTGTTATAAGACCTTCCAAGTCGCACAATTAACGCGTTTGGAATTTCCAAGCTTTTGTGGTGGCTGCCAAGAAATTAAAGAAAATCCAAAAACCAAAATTTCTATACAAATTTAAGTCGAAGAGATAAATATATGCACATAGATTAAGCAAGAAGCGAGTACGTTATTTCCATAAGAATTAGATTTTGACCGCGTAAAATTGCCAAAATTCTAAGCAATTAATTATAAATGGTCMCATCAGTCAACATTCTTAAGAACGTTTTTCGTTTTTTAGATTAATATACCATTTTAACTATTTCGAAAATTGTTAATGGGTATTGCTCTAATGAAAATATTCATACAGACCTCGATATTCCAATGAAAAAGTACGAAGTAAATTATAGCATACAGAAATACGAACTTAAGCTCCGGGACCATCCAMATCTATTAGCTAATGAAACTGTCTAAGAATTGCTGAATTGGAATGACCTCAGCGAGTGCTAAATAGAGAAACTTCATCATAACAACTTTATCTGCTCCTAACACTCACTTRAAGCGTTAACGATGGTCGGCAATAAATTGGAAAGCCGTTAAAAGGGTCACATGCCATAAGTGCAGCTATATTTTTCCATAAAATAAGTTTAGCGACCGTTAATTGATGGCAGCAATTAACGTAGTGTCAAAGAGACTACTCGCCACAAGTATTTTTACACACACACGCACATAGTCTCTGGTTATAAATCTTAGCTAAGGATATGTGTGTGTGTGTGTGTGTGTGTGTGCGTGCATTCGGCAGAGATCCGCTTACCGCCATAAGTATGCAGAAAGATGCCATTTCGCACTTCAATTGCATTTCCAACATTTTATTTCCCAATAATTCTCCATTCGCGACGCTGCTGCTTGTTTACAACTGCCTGTTGCACTCAATAAAACTTCAAAGCCTTTCCAAATGCCTACAATAACAGTAATAATAATAATAAAACACTTGCACGCTTCGGTTAAGCCGTAGGCAATGATGAATTGCTCGCAGAAAAAATGAAAAAGCACACACAAACAAAAAGAARATTCAACAATTATTCCGCACCGACAACAACAATCGCTGGCAATAAATGTGTGTGTGGCCACTCTTATTAGCTAATGCATTTGTGCTGTCCCCCATTGTTGTTGTTGTTGAAGTTGTGAAAAAATGCCGTCCCACAGTGGCGGATAGACGTGTGTGTGTGCCACGCAATTATTATGACGCCTCGGCCAGCCCGCCACGCTCTCCACCAGTGCGATGCGGGTCAAACTTATTAAGCAAGCGAGCTGGCTATTGTGCGGCATTCGGAGCGTTCAGAGCGTAACTTGAGTAGCCACCCCACTACGCACAATAAAAAGAAATTACAACAAAATCCAACGCCACCAATGAAAGAGCTCAGCCACTGATCCGTCGGCTGTCAATTGCAGCTTTGAATTTTGCAAAGTCACAAAATTATATACATACAAAGTTATATACATAAAAAGTCTGCTGCTTCAATGTGTGTATGTGTCAGAGAGGTTGCCGTCAGTGAAACTTGCAGATTGCCGCTTTCGCACAGCTATCTCTTACAAGATATTGCGCGCAGTTGACATAAGCATACAAGTGTTTTTATTAGGAAACTTAGACGTCTCCCTGTAGTGTGAACCTGAAGAGAATTTCGAACAGAAACGTGTAATGTTTTACTCATTGCACGAGATTATACATATATTAGGAAACTGAATAAAAATAAGATAACTAAAAATACTCTACGAAGTTTTCATGAGGATAAAGTTTTATTTAAGACTCACATCGTAAGAATATTGCACTTTTCAAAAAGCGAGAGCATTTCCCTAGAGGGTTTACGCCGCTCGTAACATCTTCATTTGGTCTCTCCACACAGTTTGTTGACTTCGAAATGCTAAAGTTGTCCCCTGTTGTTACGTGTTTGGCGGTTTGGTGTTGTTGTTGTCACTGCTCGCTTGTTAAAAATGAATTTATGTTATTTCATCTTAATTAATTATTAATTGCTTGTTTCATAGCGGTATCTATGTACCGCGTACTCATTTCAAAGCTATTGTTTTCACTCCGCAAACATACATACAACCATACATGCAAACTACRCACAAGCACATACATATGCATGTTTGTGTGAGTACGCTTCTTTCACAAAGATTTCATGCAACAAAGTGGCTGTTCACTTGACTTCCCACTTTTATTCTCTTTAATTGTTTACTATGCTCTCCCTACTACTCCCCCGCCTTTAAGAATAGTTGATCGCCGTTTAAGTTGTGTTATTGGAATTGGAAGCTGTGAAATTCGCCGACATTTCTTAGCAATTGATGAAAGAGGTTAATTAACGCAATGGCTAGAATTTCAAAYTTCTGCCGAAACGGAATTGATAAACAGAGGAAAGTGATTACAAATGAMAACCAGCTAAATATAATTTGCTTTAAAATGGCCAACAAAAACTACGCTGCAAACATAATATTTTTTTCCCAATATTTAAATATTATAATATGTGCGAACAATTTTAAGTGGCAATCTTTATATATGGTAGTCGAAAAAGTATTTTCGTATTTCCAATCACTGTTTAACTTATTTTTCTTTTTTTTAGTTTTTAAATAAGTAAACAAACATGTACCACATTTTTTCGCTAAACACCTTATTCCATCAGTGTAAATCGAAATTTCGAAATTTCCAGGACAGAAGCAAGAGATCATTGTTGTGCTACACGAACTGACACGTCTCCGTAAACTTCACAAATTTCATCCCTTTTTTTTACAAAAATTTCAAAATATAGCGAATTTTTTCATTATTATACCCTGAACAGGGTATATTAAGTTTGTCCAGAAGGAAGCGTCGGAGACCCTATAAAGTATATATATAAATGACCAGTATGTTGAGCTGAGTCGATATAGCCATGTCCGTCTGTCTAACAGACCATCTGAATATATACGAAATAGTAGTTTTTAAGATATAGGTTTGAAATTTTGGAAACCTAGTTTTCTCTTTAAGAAGTGGCTCATTTGTCGGAAATACCGATATCGGACCACTATAACATGTAACTGTAATGTATCTTCACGAAATTTGGTATAGATTATTTTCTAAAGCAACAATGTAATGTCCGAAGAAATTGTTCGGATYGGTCAACTATAACATGTAACTGCCATACAAACTGGACGATCAAAATCAAGTTCTTGTACAGAAACTTTCACATTTGACAATGTATCTTCACGAATTTGACATGGATTACTCCGAAGAAATTGTTCAGATCGGYCAACTATAGCATATAGCTTCAATATAAACTGAACACATAGTTACTAAAAGAAATGCACCTATGAAGGGTATATTAGCTTCGGTGCAGCCGAAGTTATCGTTTTTTCTTGTTTTCACTAAGTTTTGAACAACTGTAACTTTATTCAACTTCTCTGAATTTAATTTAATTTTTTGGTTAAATTAAGCTTAAAATCCTACCTTTCCAACACTACATATATGGTATGACACAATGGAGATATACGACTGCAACATCTATTAACAAAGTACGAGAACACTTTTTCGACTACACAATAGCTGGTATCAATGCACGTCTAAGGCTCACCATCATATTAAATCATAATTTTCTAGAAATTTTCCAAATTTCAATTCAACCAGGGAAAAGAAATGCGAGGAAACGATTCCCCAACAAAATGGTCAAGTCATTAAAGTGTTGAAGTGGTAAAATACTTGAAACAACTATCGGTTATAAAAGCTTTAAAATGCCGAATATGTCAAACTAATTGCTGCCCACGAAAGTTGAGCTGCGCGCCACTGATCGGTACTAAAGCAACATTTTATTAGAAATTTGACACGCACTTATTTTCCCAGTGACTAATGCTAACATATTTTTGCCGTTGTTTTTGTAAATGTAAAATTTAGTAAAAATATGTAAAATTTAGAGCTGTTTACGAGCGTCGGCCACGTGGGTTGCTAGCGAGACTCGCTGTCTTTAAAAAATTTGTAGGCGCATCGGTAAAGCTGGCAGCAAACTGAAGGAAAAGAATAAAAATCACATTTTTATTAATTATTGTGTTAGATTTGATTGAATGCGATTTGCACCGCATTTTGGAGCTGCTCACGTTTTAATAATATTTTAAATTTTCTTATCATTTCCAGATAACTTGCCGCGAGCACAAGCAATGCTGAGTTAATAAAACCACAACAACAAGACAATAAMTCCAACTGCAGCTGAGCAAATAACGGAACGTGCATAACGCAAAGCGACAACAACAAAAACACCATAAGCGTGGGCAAATCAGTGGAAATAATCGAAAATCTGACACCTCCGGAACTGCGGAGAAAAATAAGCAGAAATAAATTAAAATCAAAACAAAATTATTCATAAGAAACCACGCGCCAAAGAGGAAGGGAAATTGTAACCAAAACAACAAACAAGTGAGTCTTTTATCAACTTTGCATGAATGCGAAGAAGCGATAAAACACATAGTTGATTGATTCTGAACGAAAAATATCCATATCAATTTGTGAAATTCATCTGAGCTTTGTGGTACGCGCGTGATTTTTACGATGTTGCACCTACTCGCGCTGGAAAACGAACAACGCATTTGAAGCCAAAAATATAAAATCAGAAAAGGCGGAAATCTAGAGAGAATTTGTTTAGAAAATCTATTATTGCCTTGTTTTCCACACACACACACTCGCACTCGCACAGCGCTGAAAACTATTTTCAGCTGAACTTGAAATGCCTACAGAATGTGAGCGCACGATCGACAACACGAGCCAGAACGTGCAACTGAGGCAGTCACAGCCACAGACAGAAGAGCAGCAGCAACAGCAGCAGCAGCAGCAGCAGCAGCAACTACAAGAGTACGCACAATTGCAAGCAGATCACTTGCAAGCAGAAGCAGAAGCAGAGGAAGAAGAAGCGGCAGCACAGCTTGAGTTTTATGACGACATGGAGGGCAAAGAGCTAAATGGCGGCAAGATGTCCAMCTCCCAGACATCAACGACGTCYGCAGCAAACGGCCACAGCGGCAGCAATCAGGCGAATGGTGTTGGCAAGAAAACGGTAAATTGCATATACATAAGTACATACATACAACCCTACATTTAAAAGTTTTAAATTTGTATACTCTTGCAACATGTCGGTACAGAGTATACGAGTAGTTTTGTTCAGCTAACGGTTGCACATATCACCTAAACCTAATCGATTTAAAAAAAGTAGGAATTCGAAGATTGGCGCAATCGGACTACTGCTACGCCCACAAAACGCCATTAATCCAAAACCTATAAAGTCCCATAACTAAGCACTGACAAATTTGAAACATAACGGGATAAAACTTTGCACGAATATTACCCTTCGAATATACGCCTTCTTATGACAAAAAATTGTCTAAATCCACCAAAACTGTTCAAGCCCTTAGGCACTGAACTTCTGTACCCCCGTACCTTTAGATGACTTTTGTTCGAAAATCTCGGTCAATGTGTGAGATAAATGATTTAAATTCAGTGATAATCGTTTTCTGACAAYGGTATGTCTTAATGTCTAAAAAGCGTCGAAACAGCCCAATACTTCCATTATCTTCGAACTTCCGGGTGACTTTATAACGCATATATGGTCCAATCAAAACAAGAAACCTCTCAAGCTCAAACTTGTTTAAATACGCGATTTTTCTGTTTAAATTTATATTTTTACTTCACTTACTTTTTGCATTTTTCGTTAGTAAATCTGAATTTATTTTAGGTGAATAAGGTTCTTCTCTTACTTTCCCTCATTTTAATGAGTGTTTTTCAAATAAAATAAACACAGAAACATAAAAATCACTGTCATTCAAATACACTGTTATTGACATTTAGTCAGTGCTTAAATATGTTAATGTGACGAAAAATCCAGTTTATTTTAGGCCAATTAATTAAGAACTGTTAGCAAAAATATTTTCCCACATTTAGGCACGTCCGGCTACTTCTTCTAATCGATCAGTAGACTTCACTGAACGATTTAAAAGTGATGCTATAGCATTTTGCTTTTTACCAAAACCTTGTCAATATACATATTTTGTGCTCCATACACAAGTCATTAACAGTTATGACAGATTATTCTGCGGCTTTCTTCGAGTCTAATGATTTCAAGAGATAATTAACAGTTATTTAGCAAATTAGCGCTAATATTAAACTTTTGACGAAGTGATATGAAAAAGTACTGATCTTGCGGTCGCTAACAGTATCGTTGTCACTTTATTCCTTGCTTTTATGAACATCCGCCCAATGTCGCCAGTTGCATTTCTTTCCTTCTGTTTGAGGAGCTCAAATTTCACTTGTGTGGTTGCGATTGCTATTGTTAATTAGAAATCTTTAACCAATCATCAAATCTATCAACCGCAGCAAAGAACCACAAATGTGACCAACTTAAGTCGCTGARCACTTTTAGCAGTTGGCTGATGCCTTAGATAATACAAAATCAATATTGTGCAAAATCATCAGAATGGCTTTAGTCAGTGGATGTAAATATATAAGCATGCTAGTAAAGATGCCACTCGTCCGCTCGCTATCGTCTGCTCTTCTGGAGCATCAATATCCGCTGGCAAAGCTGCGTCGAGAAGACAATATTGCGACGAAGCAGCCCATGCTGAGCAGGAAAGAAATACTTCAAAAGTCAATAAACCACATTAAAACGGCACATTGAGACGCCCTCACAGCACAGACTGGCAGCAGAAATTCACCAAGCCCAATAGGAAAATACGCTGYGTGTTAAAACATGTTTTTATTTTATAATAAGTTCAAAAATCTTTGCTGACGTCGAGTCTATCCACACACACATGTTGGACCGATATTTTTATCACATTTTTCAAAGGTTAAACACACTCTTGGCTGGCTACACATTAAACTCTTTGGCAATATAAAATTTCATCCTTTACTGGATCACGGTTTTATAATTTCTGTTTTTGTTATCAACAAATTGTATGATGGGCTTTCCYCAGAATCCAAATCGAATCTAACGCCGAATGAAATCTATTGCTACCCACCTCTGCTTTCTTGAATCACTACCCAACAAATCGCTTGACATCTAAGAYCTTTTTACGTTAACCAACATTTGTCTTGCTACAGTGGATGTTTGGAAATTATTGCAAGTTTCAATCTTCACATTACTTAACCGAGATCCCTATGGAATCATTCAARTTCACTTTGGAAAAAGCATAGCATTTGGTTTATTCTTTGGTTTTCCTGTTGAGCAGGTTCAAGAGCCTAGTCGAGTATAGAAATATGCACTCTGCCATTGTAACCGTTATTACCATTATTGTACTAYGCAATTCTCTTTGCTACGCTTTTTGTTCAGTCCATTAACCATATATTGCACACCTAACATCTACGTCGAAATGCATGACAAATCGGAGGATGGCAATTTGAAAAGGGGTGGCATTATAGAAAATGTATGGACTTAAAAAGTGGGGCGAACATTTCTTTTATTGGATATTAACACTCAAGAGCTCATCGAAGGGTTAAAGCTTACCCACACATACATACTTATGACACGTCATCTGAAGCAGATAAAACACCAACTAASCCGTCAGCTAAATGTGAAACACCCTCCTGTCAATGAGGCGTTAAAAACCCCACTACCACATATTATAACAGTAAATTGCCGACAATACTGAATACACGGGTCAAAGTGCACTTAAAGGTAACAAGAGGCCAAGCGGTTGCACTGAAGTGGAAGGTGAGTGAAGTGATGTCGGAAACAAATAAAATTTCCACACATTTCCAAGCGTATTAAAAAATAATAAACAAAAAACAACAAAATAAATATGGAAAGACAATAAAGCAATAAGCAGACACGAGTCAGACCCTACAACACGTTCTGCCAATAAAAAATGCAAATTACCCTGGAGAAAATGCCGCAGCACCTACGCGATAAGCCTGCCACACACACATATTCCCATTTTCATGAGCAGCTATACCACGCCACTACTGGCCAGTTCGCGCTGAGGCGCACCTCCAACGAGGCTAGACTACAGAATTAACACTGCGATGCCAATGCAAAATATTCCAGGCTAATTACACATACACGCCAGTTGCCCATTAATATTTTAATTTTATTTTAGTTTTATTTATTCACATGTTTTTTTTTTTTTTTTTTTTGCAAAACTATGTATATCCACAAAATATAATTGTATCTTTTTCCATATTCCACAGTCAATAATATCGCCGGATCCCACTTCATATGTGACCAAAGCGCGCGTCACACGTCCCACACCGCCGCCWCCGTCCTACAACCCGATGCAATTTGTACAAATCAAACCATGCAATCTCTACCAAACCGCACAGGAGCAGCTCAAGAAGGCTGAAGAAGTGAAAAAGATCAAGGAGATTAAAAAAGAAGAGCCCGAGGATTGGCAGAATGTAAGTAGGCACTTTCGTATCCTACATTTGGATAATACTAGTACARAATTAGTTACATAAATAAAAAGAATATCGCTCAGTTCGAAGAAAAGTCCGCTAAGGTTAGGTTGCGGTGGAGTATCAATTGTAAAGCTGGCTGACTATTATCAGAAATAGAAATATGATTAAAATGAATATACAAACTATTAGCTGGCATGGGCAGCTGGAAATAGAGTTACTTGAAGGAATTGCCGATTTGCGAATTTCGCCTTTCGTCATAATTGTGCCTCATTTGCYACACCAATATTCAGAATTTTCCATATGGCTGAATTCATTCATACATTCGTTCAGAAATCGACACGTGCCTGAATGATGAAGGCGCTGAGATACTATTTTAGGTGTCTTTTAGAAGATCCTCTATCTCTATCCTCAGCAATTATTTGAAGGTTAGTAGCTATATTCGACAGAAAACCCCGTTTCTTAACACAAATATAGAACGCTCTCAACTACTTATTTCCTTTAAACCACCAAACGCCTGCTATAAAATCAATCTGTGCTTCCATTATACATGTAGGTATTRCAAACTGATAAACAACTTCTTCAGTGGATAATGTTTGTGCAGAATTCCAATTCGTTTTTTCCTTATAATGTCGAAAACTTTTTAATTTAAGAATTGTGGTGCTATATACTGTACATTAAATTTCACCTGAAGGGTTTTTCGGGGGGTCATTAAAACCAGTTGTATGGTATATCAAATAAACCACATAATCGTTCGGAAACCACTGGCAAGCGAACTGATCGACTCCTGCTGCTTTCTTACTTTTCGTCAATCAACATAGTCAACTCTATRATTTCCTGTTGAAAAAATCAAAATTCAAAATTTTCACGAATACTGTTTATAACCAAATTTGTTGTTTTGAACGCAATAAAATTTCGCATGCGATYCTCTGGTGTCAGTTTGTGCGCCAAAACCAAAAATACATGTGCGATTGGGTGATTGTGTGTATTTGTACTAAGAATGAATCTATAAATAAGGAAATAAAATGGCAACAGCAACTAATTTTTAATGCTCWCGAATTACGGTGCTTACGATCAAACTAAATTTGGGTGTGTATAATTTGAAATTTGCCAACGATAATCGCGTTCGTCTATGGACGCGTTTTGAAATGTTTTTGTTTTTGGATGTGTTCGTATTGTGWAATTACGCGCAGCTCTGCATTTCCACTATTTTTTTGCCTTTATTTTCTGTAACTGTTTAAGGCAAAGCTAGATAAATAATGCTAATAAAAATTGAAAGGCAGCCGACACAGGCAGCATAAGCAGCGAAATCATAAGCGCGAATCGTGACAAATTTTCGAAAACAGCAGACAAATACGCACAGAACGACGATAAAAGACGSTAATTTGTGCGAGTTTTGAGCGTGCGAGCATTTGTCAACGTCTTTTCGGTCTCTGTCATTGGCATATTTGCGCTGAACGCGTCTACGCCAAACAATTTGAATGCAATCGGCATTTGGGGGCATTTGAACAGCTGTTATCGCCATCGAAACTCGGTCTATTCTCCACTCGCGCAGCAACAATTATTCAAGACTGGCGCTTGCGCTTGCGCCGTTTGCTGTGAGTGTTGCACGTTGCAGCATGAAAAATTCCGCTCAGGTATCAAAAGCTCGTCAACGCTCGTAATTTGTTACTCRGTCCAGTTGAAATGCTCCGGACTTTCGTAGACGTACTTAGAGTTTACGGATGCGTGTGTGTGTGTTGGCATTTGTGTTTGTTACATTTTTCACTGGGGCGTGGTTAACATACTGGCACAGACATTTCTATGCTGCCAATATCAATTGCAATTGCCGTTGYTTTTGTTTGCTCATATTTATTGCAGTTATGCAACTTTGCCACACAGTACTTGCGCCGAACGTGGTGAATGCAAATTTTTACCAAATCACACACACATATACACATGCGAATGTGCACTACAATTGCGTAAAGTACAGAGCTGTATATTTTGTAATTACTTTCTTTTTTTGGCTGACTTCGGCAGTTGTCACCTCTGGTGATTATTTAATCCAGTTTTTCCGTTTTTTGCTTTTTTACTTAAATGTCTATGTTAACTTGCACAACATTTACAAGACAATTTCGTAAACCACACACACAGCCACAAAATTAATGGCAAAAGTGTTTTTGTAGTTTTACAGTAGCGACAATAATGACAATCTCATTAGCCGTACATATTACGTAARTACATTCATACGTATTTATGTATGCACAGCCATTTATGGTAAGACTTACGCAATTGCCGTCATTGGTCAGGCCCAGCGCCACTCGGTGTTGTCATCATTTATTTTCACAGTGCAATAAAGCAAATGCTTAGTTTCGAGCTTCATTTATTTTCACAGCGATTAACAAGCGTCTACAAATGAATTATCAAGATCTGAATCTCGACGGAGTAAGCGCTGGTCTTATAGATCCTTTGACCTAAACCACACTTTTAAACGATTTGTTCATACTTAGAGACGGCGTATCGACTAACCACTAGCGTAATCAAAAAGATAGGGGAATAGATGCTTTAGAGAAGCTCCAACATTAACTGGAACCAAMATTTCGCCGAAATCAAACATTTGTCTTAATAGCGATTTTTCCTCGATAAGCAAACCTCCGATTGCTTTTATGTTAATAAAAACCTTCGATTATCCCTTTGAAAGCGCCTTATAACTAAAATCCTSTACTCTTCCTAGATGAAGCCCCTAACCGTAAAGTAACACAAAGCAAAGTGATTCCTTTTATTACGTTTAGTGTATATGTAAGTACGTAACATTATGGCCAGATGCATAACACTCTATAATAGACGGCTGGGTATTGAGCAAACTAATTTTTTTCAAGAGATTGAGTGCTGTAAAAAAGGAGCCCTTCCGGTTTTTCGAAGTTAGCCTCATATTTTAAAGACTTAACGTATGTATGTCGCTTAAAAGTACTACCCCGAATGTGAAAACTTAATTATAATATATTGTATTGCATTAATTTTCATATTTTTATCACAATTGTTATTTTCTTCTACTCGGACAAACTACTTTCCCTTCGTCCGACATCAATTGGCCTATTCAAATATTTAAAGTACAAGTCATATGCTCAGTTTCTTTTCGTTTAACGAGGGCATATTGTTCACGAAACCCATCAAATCTGTTATAATTGATTATTGAATATATGAGTAAACACAAATTGAAAGTCATTCTCGCCTTCCAAAACTCTCTCATCGCTTAATTATTATAATTTTCACGATTTTTTCACCGGCCKTCTTCTCGTTACACTTTTCTGCCTGTAATCACACGTTTCGCAGCTACTGTTTAGAGAGAAGTTATGCGTGTGAAAATCAATTAATACGCGCCCTGCATTGTTTGTTCGATTGGTCAATTGGCCCAGTGAGGTTTTGATATGCTGAGCCGGCTAACTCGACTAGATTGGCTTACCCAATAAGCTTAGACGGAGTAAATGCATGCGTATTTGTATGTATGAGTGTATGTTTGTTCAAAATGGCTAAATGTCTGACTTGAGTAAATTGTTTMATTTGCCCAGCTCATGGGAAAGGAAGTTGTTATCGGCCAAATCAATGTGAGCACACTTAAGTAGTGTCGTTGCATAAGTTTGCTACAGTTTTTTTGACTAATATTTCATTGCGTACGTGTTGTTGTAYCAAAGTACTTGTGATTTTTTATGTATATTTCTTTATTCAGCGTTTGTYATTACGAGCTTGTAGTTGTTTGTCTTTAGTGAAAGTTCCTAGSTTTTCGGTTGAAATTTGCATTGCTGCAGAGCGCATTGTTGATAGCTATCCTATCGACCGCAAGTGATAGAAAAGTACATTCCAGGGACTCACCAGATTGACATTGTCTAAATTTTGTATTCGAACACATTTGTCATTAAAGATTTTTTGTGAGGCCTCAGTAAGTTCTTATCCTAGAAGAACAACCAATGCATACATGAGTATTATAGGTGTCCTTCTTTTGAAACGAGCTTCAGAAGGATAAAGCAACAGAAAAGCGGTTATTTTTCTAGAGATAAACCCTATTCAAATTCAATTAAAGTGTGAATTTCTTTTACCAAAAATTATAAAAAATTGTTTTGCTTTTGAACTTTCAGAATTTGGACAATTGGAAATCGTCGCGTAGAAAACGTGTCGAACACATCATCGATCGAGTTGTGGAAGTGAAAAAACTCGAATTGGAAGAACACGACCGGACGCGAAGAAAATCGAAGACCTTCTCCGAAATGATCGAAGAAAGGTGAGAAATATTGAAGCAGGGAAGAATACAATTATAGTTGACTTTGAAGATAGATATTCCATACAGAACCTTCAGAACTATTGTTATTTGCTTATATTACATTCAACAACAAATGTCATATTATTACAGAGGTGAACGTGGTGGACGCGGTCGCGCAAAATTGGCCTCGTTAGCCGTTTACAATGAAGACGAATCGAACGACCTGAGCGACCTTGGCATTGGCACCAGCAGTGCCAGCGGCAAGAGCAGCCAATCGGAGGATTACGACAACAACAGTGTACTGGTAAGTTTTTTGAAGAATTAACGTTTCATGAAAATGAAATTATGTTAGCAGCACTTTCCGCTAATTTACAGACGACGRGTACTCAATCGAATTTAACATGAGTGAATGAGATGCAAATCTAGAGCGTTTCCAACCATCAGTGAAAGTATTTGGTTTACAAGAATAGTTCGACGTGTTTTTTGTTTGTTTTTTTCTATGCATACTAGAAGTACTTTTTTGCCAAGCAGGCATTTTGAATTTGAAAGTTTCTGCTTTCGTGAATTTTTCTCTTCTAAATTTATCATGGAGAATTCTCTTTGCTTTAACAATGAACCTGGAATTGGGTCAGYGTTGAAAAAGCATTAATTATCATTATTTCACACATATTTTGTAGCACACACACACACACAGATAAACATAAAGCGGAAGTTATGCTCAAAGTTAATTTAGCCACAGCTTTGTTTGTCCAACAGCCAGAGACTCATTAGCAAATCGTTAATTTTTCGCTTTTCTTGTTATAGCAGTCGCTAACTGCTCGTCTAACTTTGCAATCACAACTGCCTAATTTTAGCAGATATTTTGCAAAAATATATCCCCGCAGCCGCTGACTGGGGRAGCTTCCATTGCACTTTTATGGCGTTCACTTTGAGCACATTTAGAAGCTAGATGTTCAATGTCTCTTTGATACCGTGAGTAAATTGTAATTTGATGACGCCAAATAATTTTTCGTCGTTTTTGACAGATCGTTTACACGGGCACCAACGAACCGCACAGTTGATAAACAATAGCTGATATCAAAAGTCAAGCACAACGAAATATTCTTAAGCAATATCACCCCTGTCAAACAAATAAAGACCAATAAAGGCATAAGGCATTGCGACAGCAGATAGATCAATTGAAATCAAAACGAAAGCGTAAAATCAATTAAATTGCTGAAATGTATCAGAACATTTTGTTTTCCAATTCTTTGGTATAACCAGTCCTTTTCGGTGGGATTTCATTACCAAATTTTGTGTACTCTTGTTTTGTTCGAAATTCGTTTCGTGTGAGCGTGTGTGAGAGTCCCCGTGGGCACAAATACACTTGTAATGTACATTTGTTCTGAACATTTGTGCTGTCTGATCTTTTGTTCTTCGTAACAGTTGAGAGCGTGTCGATCAGCTTAGCGATCGTTCTACATGACTTGTAACACTAATACAACAACTACAGCAAACACATGAATTTAGAAATTTCGTAAAGAATTTCGTGAGAAGCTTGAAAGAAACACAGAAAAGAATTTAACGATCACACGCATGTCTTCTTGCTTGTTTTTAAAAACTTATATTTTTCTATTCAAATTGTATCCGGCTTCACGGCAGATTGCTGGATCGTACAAGGAACCACGTGAAGTATATTCCGTGAAAGGCTTTAGATGCCATCAAGAGTATCTCCCTCTGCATATAGTGGATATTGTAGATAGTAAGGATTTTTAACAAAAAAGCTTGAGCATTGCTTTCTCAGGCGACATGATACACTTATGTTTTGTTTTAAGTCAACTAAATCTTTACTTATATTATATTTTCATCCGCAGAGTGATAACGCCGAACTCGACAAAGCCATATTTGAGAACAACCAAAAACCCAGTGGCATTCCCGCGCGTGAATACATCTCTTCACCAGGCTACGATACCTCCTCCAGCACCGCGCCCGGCAGCTCCCCCGATCCATGCGAATACACTTATGAGGGCGCCATTCAAGACTATAAACAACGCGTCTCGCGCGCCAGCGGCGGCAGTGCTTTAGCCAATTTTAAGCTGAATAATGCCAACACAAATCCGGCATTAGTTTCCAAAAACAACTCCTCGAAAGAAAATACCTCGGACTGTAGCAACGCAGTACCGAGCGATGCTTATCCCACACGTCGCGGCAGTAAAATCGAGGATCGCCTAATCGGCTTCGAAGTTACTTCGCCCAGTGATAGTCAGGAGGGTTTGGAGAAGAAAGTTGATGTACCAAAAATCGATATTTCGAAGCGTAAAGAGATTTTCGAAAATCAAAATGCCAATTCAGAACCAAAGTCGCTGGTGGGCAATGGTGGCGGTGGCAACGTAGCTGTGCCACGCGTTACACTGCGCGATCGCTTCAAGTTGGACGAGAGTGTGTCTAATAATAATGGCGAAGTACACGACTCCACATTGAAGCGTGAAGTTAAACGCCTATCAGGCGACATCACCAGCATACGATCGCGTATGCAAAGCTTAGAGCAACAACAAAATTTAGTCAATTCAACGAATGGCAGCAGCGCYGGTAAGGCACCCAGCGCAAAATTAGTCGATATACCAGTGCCACCATTGAAGGAYCGTCTGTCTAGTTTACAGAATGCCGTAACCAAAGAAGAGGTGAAAAAGGCGCCGGTAGCACTTGTCGACGCCCGCCAGCTGGAGATAATGAAGAGTGAAGAGGAAGAGCGACGCTTGAAACTTATTGAGAATGAGAAGAAAGCCGTGCTGGAGGTAAGCATTAAGGAGAAGGAGGAAGTAGGTGCACCCGTATCCCAACCTACGATGCCACAACAAGTAGTGGTTAAAGTCGATGCGCCCGAGGAGGAGGYCGATCGTGACGACAGCGGTATTCATACCGCCGATGGCGAAATCGAAGCCACGGAAATCTCCGAGCAGGAAGAACAACTGAATGCGGCTATTGCAGCGCTGGCCCTCGAGGAGCAACAGCTAACCGAAGCAGCTAATGCAGTGAACCAAATAGAAGCGGAGTTTGCCGAACTGTCCACCAGCGCAGTGAAAGCCATCGCCAGCAGCCTGAACACAGTGTCCATCACAAAAACAACTAACGAACAGCCATGCGAAATGGAATTTAGTGTAAGTTCTACTAACAAATCATTGCTTGACCCCTCTATATCCAGTAGTGTTAAAAGTAGTTTTGAAAATACTATTGATAATGGTAATCGTAGTTTTGGTGAAAAGTTAGCTAGTATAGAAAAAGAACAGCAGAAAATAAACAACCTAATTGATTCTGAAGCTGAACAGGAGGTGTCGGGAAATACTTTAACAGTTGCTGCGCCTTCTACTTTGCAAAGAAAGCCTTCGAACGAGATGGTGCACGCGCGTAATCTGCTGCGTATGTTCAAAGAAACATTTAAGAGCGACATTGAATTAGACGAGGCACAGGAGAATGAAGTGAAGCCAATCTCAGAGTGTAATGGTGCCATACCTAAAGTTCGACCACCCACAGACATTGAAGCCCCACTTTCACCAAAACCAATGCATATTTCAAAGCCAATCGATCGTGTACAAACGCCCACCGCATTCGTTGCAGGCGATGATGCTCCAATTAGCACACAAATATTTCAGTCTTCAACCATGTCCCCTTCGATTGTGTCACCACATTCTCCTTTACCCTTCACCCACGGCACTTCGCCGATCACTATACCGCAAACACCACCGTCGCCGTCAGCAGCACGCGCACCAACACCCCCAACACGTTCCTCACCGAGCKTGCTTATGTCTARCGGTTTCTCCATGATACCGCGTGCTGTCAATCCAATTGGCAAACCACCCATGTCACCCAAGTCGGTCCGTTACAATGTCAAGAGTCCCGTTAACAGTCCACCTCCCGTACGCAAATCACCCGACGACAGTCCGTTCAGCATCAACGGTCGTGTGGAGATATTCAATTCGAAGAATATGAGCACCAACCCAACCTGGAAACCGCCAACGCCAACAATGCCGGCAAAAAAGTCATATGTGCCACATTTGGGTGCAACAACGGCAACGACAACGCCAACATCACCACTACTCGGTCGATCGCCCTCGCCCATGAATGTTACGCATTATAACGGTATTGAGTTTCCTAASCAACAACAACGGCAACAGTCACATCCAACAGTGACCGCATTGCCCGGGACCGGCGAAGCAATGCCAGTTTCTAATCAAATAATGCATACAACATCTGCGTCAAATGAGATGAAATCAATGCCAAGCGCGCATACAGTCAATGAACCTTCACATGAAGTCCGACARCCAGATGTGACAACTGTGCCATATAAACCACAACAACAGCAACAAAATCACACTGAAGTTGTTATGTGTGCACCGCCAGTAACCATCTTGAATCCGGATGAGCTGCCGAAACCCAACACCGTTAAAGCGCTTTCCAGTTGCTTCTCACAAGACGTTRCATCTAATCAGCAAGTCGGTAACACGACACCACCAGTCCCCGGACCGAAGCCTTTGCCACGCAGTCGCATACCGCAAACGCCACCACAGTCGCCTACGCCAGCAAAAAGAAATTTCTTCAACTCACCCGRARGCRTRGTGGTGAAAGAAACTACAACAAAAACAAATAGTAAATTAGAGAAAGAACCGCAAGTCAAAACGGCGATAATAGCCGAGTTAACAACAACATCGCCCAGTGTAGATGAATTAAAGAAACTTTCTGTTATCTCCGAAACATCAACCATCTCAAGTGACTCCACCGTTTACACAGGCCCTTTCGAAACCACAGCCCAGATACACACACCCCCAGTTGAGACTGAGAAAAGCAAAGAGTTGAATCGCTCCATTCTCAAACCCCTACCGCTTGTGCGCACCACACCAGGCTCCGCAAATAAGTCAGCAGTAGCAGCTGTGCGTTCTACTGGTGATCCTTTGAAGCCAAATGACTCACTAACACCCGTTGTAACAATGCCTTCTGAAATTCCTCCACTAGTACCATGCAAACCAAATGTGTCTACACTCTTTAAGCTGRCCACACCACCGGCATCGCCACATTCACCGCTCTCGCCCACTGATGTGGCACTTTGCAGTAACTTCCTAGACTCTTTTGAGCCCACAAACTCATTCTTGCCCACAAGGCAAAAGACGGTGGATGAGTCGCCATGTGACAAGCTTGATGTGAATGATTTACCCCCTAGCAAGCGTCCTCCTTGCACATTCTACTCTGACATCACTCCGAAGAAGGTACGCGAATGTGATGACTCTGGTAAACCAGCTCAGATTGTACTCAATTCAAAATCTCCGCAGACTCAGCGGCAACATACGGTAGAGGAAAAAATCTGTAAAAAGATTGACATAAATGATCTACCATCTTTCGACCAGGTCCCAKTAACAGGCTACGATGAAGTTACCGCTGAACAAGTACGTCGTTGTGACGGTCTCTTAGCAAAACCGACAATACAACGTAGCTCGCCCGGTACACCAACATCTTCCAACAGTATAGCAACCACGCCGGACACACCCGATACAGTAAAGAACATAGCAGTAATTCCAAATATGTTTGCGGCCACTGCAAATAGCTCGAAATCAAATAATTCGCATCCCAGCTCTAAACCGAACTCCCCAATAATGGCGGCGAGGGCCGCACACTCTCGTGCGTTGATTGAAACCTGYGAGCGTATCATCGCCGAAGAACGTCTGCACAGTAGTCACCTAAAGTCGGCGTTACCAGTCGGAGCTAGTTACAAAAACAATGGCACACCCATTTTACAGCGAAAGTCCAAAATACCTAAACCAATACCATGCTGCATCAGTGGCTCCGACTCYATGAATCAGGCCGATCAGTCAGGCAAACCCGTTCTGAAACAGAGCAGTGGACCACCTACACCTGAATCCGTAGATGAAAATATGATAGTTGGACGTCTACACGTGGTTGAGACACAAATTAAAGTGACCACCACCACTCCGCCGGCATCACCCACCGTTACAACTAAAACAAGCGCAAAAGCTGTATCGAATACAAACACAAAGAAAACAAAAAATATATTCGACTTCTTGCGGAAGAATTTCGGACTTGGCGACGACAACACGCCAACGGTAGCCCCAACTGCAGCAAGCGCGACGGTCGATGTGGAACCAGAGGCCGATAAAGACGTAGTGAAGGTGGACGAGATAATCACTGTGGAAAACTCAAAATTCTATATACCTTCAGATGACATACCGCCACCACCGTTACCGAAAACGCCAGCGCCTGTCAATATCGAAATAACAAAGACTTTCACCACGGACGAAATTGTTGAGGAGGGCAACAGCGATCAGGCTTTGGTACAGGAAATCAACGATATGTTAGATGATGAGTTGAATAAGTTAACTGCGGAGAATGGTGCAAGCGTAAGCGAGATTACGAGTATCGACACTGTCAAGTAGGGCTATTATTTGTTTTTGGTGACACCAAAGTGGTAATTCTGCATCTGAAATATTTAATACGAATTCGCAAAATTTAAATAATTTTTTTTTTACTCCTATAGTGAGCTTAATTTTCTCTTAAACAGCGGCTTAAACTTTTTAATGCCTTTAAAGGGTCTGCACCTAAAATTACAACCCCCATTAAGCTGAAATGTTTCTAAGCTAAAATTACACTCTTTGTATATCATTTGAAGAAGCTCTTACCAAAAGCTCTGAGAATCTTTCAACTTCAACTTATGTTATTTCAAAGTCTCTCAGTTTTCTACAACTACTCACATGAACACTTGCTKGAGTAAAAACAAAACACAAACCAATTTCTCGTTCAGTCGTTCAACCCCACTAACACGCAGACGTGCGACCACAAGCTCGTTCGTTTATTTGATCGAATCTCCTCACTACTTTTCTTTTGTAAAATATTTTCTGTAAATGTTTCGTCAAGAACTTTTTATTCGTCTTATAATAGTAAAGATTTTTTTGCAAAACTCGAATATCTTGTGCAATTTCGCGCAGTTTTAGAAGCCAAAACTTTTAGAAACCATAGGTTAAACTTGAAAAAATATCAAAACGAAATCTTGAAATACTCTTTTTTCTAAAATACGTCTGCAATAAGTACTCTTTTTTATTTCATATTTTGTATAAATGTTTAGCTATCATATG
Organism: Bactrocera latifrons; assembly: GCF_001853355.1. Classification (NCBI taxonomy): domain Eukaryota; kingdom Metazoa; phylum Arthropoda; class Insecta; order Diptera; family Tephritidae; genus Bactrocera; species Bactrocera latifrons. Next base: position 1,461,249 of record NW_017537212.1, on the reverse strand, counting down.
TCGAAGCGCTTAAATTTTTGTCGCATAATCACTATGATAGAATATCAAAAGAAATGTATAATATGTAACAGTAAACAAATATGCAACAAAATAAACCGTTTTCAATGTAATTATTTTTCTAAAAACTGAAAAAAGTTTTTTCTTTATTTCATTTTCCACACATTTTCGCATTTTACCCATTTGCTACAGTCATATTCTCATAAACATTTTCACACACTTTCATTTTTTCCGCATTCCTCGTTTCTTTCATTACTACGCTCATGGCAATCAGTGTGTCTCAACCTCTGGCCTTCAGAAAGCTCTATGGCAGTGGTGTATTCTTTTAAGTCTAAGCTTTTGCGCTTTTTGTGCTTCATTTTTATTTTCGTTTATCAAAGCTCTAAATGTAACTCTGTGTGCCAGTGTGCAGTGAGTGGTTCGAATCGAAGTCGGAATACAGTAAAAACTCGCTGAACAGAACTTCTCACAACTAAGTTTCCAAATGAGAATTGAATTTCCAATCAAAAATACYAAACGAATGTAATATATTAATGTCAAAGTAAGTGATCGAGAAACAGATGAGAACACATTTAATGCACACAGTGTGCTCATGGAATCGTTTGGCAGGTTGTCTTTCAACACTTTTAGATACAGATTTTGTTTGTTTAATAGCGTAACAGTTTTATTAGTAYGAGTATCATTTATTGTAATTCATTTAAATTTCGATGTACTGTATCCTGTTTGGTTTTGTTTAACTCTCTCTTCGTTTCGGTTATCCTTTTTTCGAAATTAAATTTTTCACCAATTACAGTTAGTCAAAAATTTATGTTTTTTCTGTCGGAGTATCTTRTTGTATTCAATATTTCTGAGTTCTCATTGGAGCAAAATTTCAGTTTATTATCTCTATTAGAAAATTGCAAGGTATTTTTGAATTTTTGTGAATATTCTTTCGAACTGCAACACCCAAAATATTTGGAATTCTTGGTTTTAGATCGATTCTGGCATGAGAGTAAACAAAGACTATTCGATTCGCAACCAATAATATGCTGATTCTGAGAACTCTGCGACGCTTTAAATGACTTAGGYCTTTAAATTTCTCTACTCTACAGTTAAAGCTTCAACGAAATCAGCGCATATCAAAGGTCAAAGTGATTTTTTTTTTATAATTATTTATATATTTTTTGATTTGTGGATTTTTTAAKGAGTACTAAACAAGTACTGTACGATTACCGTTAACTAAATATWATGAAAATTAATCACCTATGAATTGAATTATAAGCTAATTGAGGTGCACCTAATTATTTATGTATTGCTCATACAAGTACACATACATACACACACGCACATGTGGTCACTCCTATATACATATGTACCTACCCACTTACAGACGTAGCCTAGAATATAATATTATAACGTATTTTATTGCATACATATATATATGCATAACTATAGCTAGCCGTAAAAACATATATGAAAACATGCAAACATGTGTATTTCTTGTGTCTCTCTTTACATGCCTGCGCATAACGTGCTCGTTCGCTCGTATGCACGTTCGTTAAACGCCAAAATGTATGCTACAAAACAATCGAAAACAAACAAAACTTTTCTATTATCTGCTACGCTTTAAAATATCTAAAACAAATGCAAATTCAACTGTCGCTCACCCATTGCTCCGACTTCTGCTGCGCCGCATTGTTTTGCTTACAAATAAAATATTTTTGCATTGACCGATTTCTTGCGCCGAAACCAAATATSTATTTATAAAAAATGTTCACTCATTCGGTGTATACTTCTGTAAAAATGTCGATTGCAATATTTCCGATAAAGTAGTTAAATTTGCATAATTTATGCCAGCAAAAGCTTCTGTGCAATGCCAAAGGTAAGAAATTTGAATGGACACCGAATATTTGTYTGCTTGTCTCTATCTGTATTTGTGTTATTTATGTCGTTTTGTCGCTAGTCATTTGTTTTTGTCGCATATTTCCAATTTCTGTTTAATTTTCGTTCAATATCGTCTGTTGTATATTGTCTCACTTGTAAATTATTTATATTTGCCAGTTCGTTTTGTTTATGTTGTTTTGTCTGTTTTTCTTTCATTACACTTGTAGCTGCTTTTACGCCTTATTGCATGTCTTTGAATCGCAATCGCACCATGCTTCATTCTTAACCCACCCGCACGTACATATATGCATATACTATATATACTCCTGTATGCTTGCCTGCATTATACCGATTTTTTTAAAGCGTCAAATGTCATGTCTGCAACGCTGGAAATCTACTTAGTAGCTGCACGCATTGAACCTAGGCGACCGTTTAATGCCGCACATGCCGCATTAGCTAAAAGGCGCGTAGCACGGGGCATTACACAAATAATATAACATAATGCAGAAAGAAACATGACATACGTAAAAGTGCAACATACAATAAATCAGCACCTATGTAAGTACTGAAATCGGTAGACTTTAAAGCTAGTGCCTACTGTTAGGCGCATGAGCCGCCTTCATAAATACCACTTGGAAACTTATAGGCGCATTTGCAAATAACACAAAACACTAGCAGCTATAACCTTTCCAGCAACCTCAAAAGCCCATTTACACACACACCCCTTTGGCCGCATACCCACGAACACGCATAGTCTCACTTTTGMGCTGCATTTCTAGCCGTTCGCACTGTTTTCACTTCATTCTTGTTGACTTTTTGTCGCCGTTAATTTCATTACAATTTACCTTATGCTTTTCAGTGGTGTTGCATTTTTCTATTTGTTTTGTCAAACGTCAACACCATAGTTGCTTTATCTAAATGCCCATTTATTGGCCCACTGATATAGTTTAGTTCCATCCATGCATTCTCCGCCTCAGTCAGTCGCCATTCAACTGTCGTCGCTGTTGTGCGCCTGTAATTCTATTGCTAAAACGTGCGAAACACTCTCAGTTACATGTCAAACATCCAGCAGCAGTGTAGTGTCTTCTCTCATTGGCTTGCGAATTTGCAAATATTTGAGATTTTGTCGGTTTTCGGGTTAATCTATTAAGTACAGTGTAACATTTTAGGTTTACGTGCAGTAAAGCAATCTCAAGAAATCGTTATATGCCAAATTTTACAGCGCCTCTCTTCTTTACATGGAGTGGATCACAAACCAATGGTAAGCGGGCGTAAAATTTACATTTTATATGTCGACTTTACTCAGGATGAATTCATACGCTTGTGCCACAACCAACAGTTGAAGACATCTCTTAATCTAATTAGTCACTTTCATTTTATATTGTTTCATTACGAATCAGGTTTCCACATCTTCTCTGGCCTAGCCAGGGTTAAGCCTGGTTCACAACATTACAAAAGCACAGGAGTTTCGATTCACAAACTCATACATAAAATCCATCGAACTGGAAAAAGTGAAAAAAWACTGAAAATCAGCAACCAAAACACAGATGTATTTTACCATATTGAAGACAATCAGCAAGATTATTTATATTTGTTCAAAGAATACAGCCCCTAAGTATATTGAAATATCTGATACTTATTACTCTCTTACATACTTTTCCTCAGGAATATCAAGTGTTAATAATTTCGGTATCTAATTAAATTTAATGGAAATACTATTTAAATAGCTCTAAACTGTACTAAGGATTTTTATTAGTAATCACGAGATATAACTATACCTCAACTATTTTTGAAAAAATATCGATCGCTCGATCTTTATCTGTAGAAATATTATTGTATTCCGTATGGCTTCTGAAATGATTTACGCTCCATYCAAACTTCTTCTAATTAGCGTAAAACCTGATGTGATGTGTTTTTGTTTTGCTATTTTTGAAATTCTTCATATGAAATTAGTTAAAAGAATGACACCAACCGTTTCTCACATGCTTATACAGACATATTCRCGCAATATGTAGATTCCGAGGAATTGAGAACTTTCCATTAAAAATGTATACTGGTTTCTTGTTTATTGCTCTTATCGTAAACGTGATAACGATGTTGAATTAAATAAAAAAAGCCATGAAATCTATTTGTCAAATGCAATAAAAATTTTAACGATGAATTCAATTAGATTCCGATAGTAAGTAGGGAATTAATAGGCAGCCAGTCATTGAGACCAAACGAACGATTGTATAGTGAAACTGCCAAGATAACGATTTTAAGTTGAAATTCATGAGTAACCTCATCTCAGCCGGATCATAGTGAAATAATCGCTAAACCTATAAGTGAATTTCAATGATTGTACGAAACTAAGGGGCAACAACTTRAAACCCAAAAACCCGAAATTACAAGACCACAAATCTATCTTTCACGCAGAAATTAAGGCACMAACCCTAATTTTCCCTCACAAAAAAATCGAACGCACCTCGGATACCGTTCGAAGGAAATTTCCCAGCTACAAAAGCAAGGAAATGATAGACAGACGGAGTGATTATGTATTTTATCTGTATTGCTTATACACGCATACATGCATTTGTACATGGGTATGTACCATATATGCTCACAGAAGGGTGCTACAAATTTACATACCATTATTCGGAGGTAAATATTTTGATTTATTAAAAGCTTTCCCATTTGCGCACTCTGCAGTATTGATTTAATCTTAGCATTTAATTGAACTTATGTGACCCCTTGCCAACAACAATAGCAACGATAAAACTAAGTCTCTTCTAATTGAAACGTTTTGTAATGCGAACTGGCCAAATGAATGCTAATTAGCTGCCGCTCTTCTGTCTGCTTACACTATAAATGAATAACACTTCTGTTGTATGTAAGTGGAGTGTACCTGTATCCGGAATTTCACACACAACAAAAATTTATAATCTATAATTTTTATCTAAAAGATTTTAATCTACGAACAAAATGCAATAATAATTACACTGTACGGCAAAAGTGGAGGAAATTAAAAAGAAAAAAAATCGTGTGATTCAAGGGAATACTTCGCGATACCAACCGTGCATGTTTTGATGAAGCATTTTAAGATTTTAGGTTAGGGTTAAACTGCCTTAAACAATACTTCTCAGAAAACTTTGGTGACAGWCCTCTCACTGATATGTAAATAGCTACATTAAATTATAACATTAACACATATGCGGTTATATTTGTCGGTTGTAAGTCTACGGAGCAATTCGACCACTCTAACTGAATGGGAAGTAGTAGATAATGAATGAAACAAAGATAGTAACTACAGCCTTAAGTACAACAGCTGAATTCGAAATTAAGACATTTTGCACAGCGCRCTCAAAGCATTTACAATATTTCGGAATCATATTTTTAGGTATTTGAAAGAGGATTGCTTATAAGTATGGTATATTTGAGTGAAACGTGAGCATTAACAGTTGGTTATATCCTCGTGGACTTGCCTTTTATTCTAAATAGTTCCTTTTAATTAGCTATATTTACGAATTGAGCAACATCTTCATATATACTTTCTTTTTATTTATCGGTTGTGTATCTCACGACCTTGCTTGTTATATTAAAAAAGAAATAAAAATTGTATCCTTTTTTTCTTTAAACGTGAATTTTATCCACTGTACATTTTCATTATATTATATAATATGTAAGCAAATTTAGTTTGCAAATTCTTAATTTTTGAAGCGAAGCTTTTCTCTTTCGCTCTACTGTTTATATTTAATTCTGTGTCTGTACCTTTACACACATCTGGGTGTTTATCTGTTTTCACGCTCTTTTTCTACTCTGTACATACTATTCTAACATTTTCCATTCACGTAGTAGCCGCTTTGATTTAACGTGTAAATTTCCATATTGATGATACATATGTACATATGTATGTAAATRTATGTATATATATTATATATTTTTGCTTGAATGAAATATGTGCCCATAAGTATTCGCATGCCAATTGGAACATCTACTCATGTCCCACCTTTTATTTTTATTTTTGCATTATTTTTTGTCGCTTTTAGTTGAATTTACTAGACAAACTATTCATACAAATATTTGTTCGTCCATAACTGCTAATTCAAGGCTTATTTTATACAAAAACATTAGCTAATTTAATTTTTGGTTTTTTGCATGCAACATTAACACATTAATGGCCGCATGATGACCTGGTTGCGATAATAATTGCAATAATTTAATTTAAGTTTCTTAATTTGCTGAATAAATTAATGGAAAACAAACATGTATTAGACTAACTAACATTGATCTCATGATTTCGTCTTTTTTCATATACACGTTTGTACTCATGTGCTTGTTGACTGCTGGCTAATTTGTCTCGAAACTATTAAATTGCGATTGAAATTCACAAAAACAAATTGTTAAAATGGCTATGAATATGAATTATGAACTATAAATTATTGATGTTGGTAACAATAACAAATAAAAACCAAAACAATAAATACAAATTTTAATGAAATTGCTGCAAAATTATATCAAACACAAACTCGGCGAAAAAACAAACAAATTTTGGTTCCGCAGATCAACGAAGCTCTTGAACTGGCGCTGGAAGCAATTGACAAAGAGACCACATTCACCTTAAATGACCCAGCAACAATAAAAATAACAACCAAATCATCCAACACCATTGCAAGTAACCGTACAATTACAACAACAATTCAAGCAAAAACAATAGCGACGGCCACAATGTCCACAATGAAAGCAGAAGCAACAATAAAAAACARCAACAACAACAACAACAACAACAATGATAATGATGGATTACTATGTGCAAAGGATACTTCGAACACAACCGACGAAGAGAAGGAACGCAAAAGTAAGCAGCAGCAACAACAACAACGATTTGRTGCAAATACAAATACTAYGAACACTGACAATGATGATGCTAATAAMGATAATGATGTAAGTGATGATGTTGACGGCAGAACGGAGGAGTTGCGCGAGGCGCTCATCTCGCAGGAGCCCATTTACGAGAATATCTCGGCAGCATCTACGCGACAAGTAGATGTTGAAGCGAAGCGAATCATTGCAGCCAACATGTTGAACGACAACAACAACATAAGCAATAATAATATACAAAAACAAATGAATCAAATAAAAAACAACAACAATAGTAGTAATAACGAATTTCAGARTTCGTTTGCCAATAATTCTCTAAGTAATGTATTGACTAACAACAGCAATAACAATAGCAGCGGTAGCTTTAACGCTAGCGATAACAACAACAAAAGAAATCTTGACAATACTTTTATTGAAATWACCAACGCTTACGCTAATGCTACACCTATCACAACAGCCGCCGGCACAACAGCAACAACAACAACAGCTAGTTTAGTAGAGGCAGCAYCAAGCGATTCGCTCACTGCCAGTGAAAACGCCAATGCTGCCGCAAACTCAACACAAATTGCACCAGCAGACGATTTTAAAAATATCACAACAACAACAGCAACAACACAACTAACTAAAATAAACGCATCAACACCAATCTCTGAAAKTTTGTCCACAATCACCAAACCCGCAGCAGTTGATCCGCAAACCTTGACCAACAACGCAACGRCGCTGGSAGAACATGAACCCTACTATCAGGTGCCCAAATCAAGCGAGCCCTACTACGATGCCCCTAAGCATTTGCGCCCTGTGCCGCTATACGAGAATATCGAGGTCTTCTACACTGGCTTGGAGAACTCCACATTGGCTAGTGGTACTGGAGCCGCACTTACTGGCGGCTTCAAGCTGGAACCGCCGAAAGAGAAGCCACCACCGCCGCCAGTSGAGAGTCCGCCACCWTTTGACGGTGTAGACAGCATCGATAACACAGACACGTGGTCATCGGACAACACCTACGAAACAATATCATCGCGTTTGCCCCATGTCAGCGGTCTGTCTACCGACCATCCTTCGCCGCCCATTAAACGCATGAACTCGACGAAACGCATCAAGAAGGAGTTGCGCAATAAACGTTCGAGTTTCTTGGGCATTGACACCACGAATCTGGATGATGAGGAAACTTATTTGGAATTAACAGTGGCACCACCACCGGATATGGCGCAGCTGTTGCAGGAAGAGCGACGTTTGGAAAAACAATTGTACCTGAAGGCAGGTTTGTGCGATAGTTCAGACACAGGTAAGTGCTGAAAGCTTTTTATAGGTCTACAAAGCGAAAATATTAATATATTTTCCATCAACAGGTGAGAGTCGCGATTCGGGCGTTTCTGAGAATCATTCACGTCAGAGCAGTGAACATTACACGAACTCATCAGAGGAGAACGATCGACAAATTGATACACCACCACACAGCCTGAAAACCAACGAGCTAATCTACCAGAATGAGTCACTACTGACGGCAGCGCAGACCCCATTGTTACAAACAGTGAAGGGCAACTCAGCCGAATCATGGACTGAGTCCGCCACTGTTGCTGCTGCCGCCACAAAGTCACTAACAGAGGCCACCGCTACCGCCAATGCCAAAATGCTCTCCATCGAAGAGAAAATTCGAGAACAAGAAGAGGTACTGCGTGTAGAGCGCGAGCTGCTACATCTGGAACAGGAGGAGTTGAAACGCCAGCGCGAGAACTTAATGCTGCGGGAAAATATGGCACGTCGTGAGCTGCAACATGGCGCCAAAATGCTTATGTCGGCCAATCGGCGTTCACTACAAGACCTAAATGGCGTGAGTATGTCGCTGGCAGGTGGTCTGCCAATTCAAAATGGTGGCCCAACTGTAGCCTACCAAACGGCAGTGCCACAATATGCCATTGCGGCGCATAATATGCAACAACCGACACAGCAACAAATTGGCGCACCACTATTGGCTGCGCAACCAACCCAACAGATCTATGCAAATGTACCAAATCTAGAACAGCAGTACTATCAGGTGGACATTGACTACCGCAAGTCCATGTCTGATCTGCAAGAGTTCTCCAAACGACACATGCTGCCTCCCATGCCACCTACAAAACCGATGCGTRCCATGCAAGTGGCCACTTCAGCCAATGCGCTGATCGTCAACGGCACCGAAGACTTCATGGCATCGCGGCATGCATTGAATGCTCAGGCTTTCGGTGGTTCGCTGGTGAAAATCGCCACCCCAACAGCGGCACCACGTRGTCACTCGGCCTACCCCAACAATCATCAATACCAACACCAATCAACACAAAATCTGAGCAACAGCAACAGCAGCGGCAGCAACAACAGCATTAGCGGAGGTAATACCACGATGTCAGCCATACCAAATGGACACGCCGCATTACCGGGCAACATGTCGCGAAACACGCTGCATGCGCTCAGCGCCACACCTAAACCCAAGTACACGGACGGCTGGGTGCAAGTGCAGCAACGCAAATCATATGACACGAATCTAGCTAATGATCCCGCTTGGCTTTCGGCGTACCAGCAAAAACGCAAATCSATGCCGGAGCCTTATCACGCCTACAATAACCACTGGCTCGTACAAGAAGCCGAGCAAAGACGCATTGCAGAGCAGCAGCGCCGCGGTGGTTCGACTACCACAACACCGGTACATCAGCAAAATGGCAGCGCTGTCAGTGGCATAAAATCTGCAACGAGTTCCAACAGTAATGGCAAACCGCTGCCAGATTCCATTATACAAACGCTAACAGAGCGTGTACAGAGCAAGGGTATCGGTGAACGGAAGAGGTGAGTTTCTACTAATGAAACTATCTATAAAAAATTCTAACTCGACAGGCCATTCTCCTCTTAGATTCGACAACTACAACAACCAAAGTGTTGCTTTGGAGAAGAGTCCACTTCATGTGGCCTCCACATACTACCAGCACCAGCACCAACAGCAGCAGCAGATATCCCAATCTGCAACGCCCACACATCAACGACTTCTCAGCGGCTCGACGCTGACCACAATGCCACCACAAGTSAATGTGAACGCTTCACCGGCTCATCAGCACCCACAGCCGCAGCAGCAGCAGCAGCAGCAACAGGACAAAGTGTTGAGTGTCAGTGGCAAAAAGAAGTGTTCACATTGTGGTGATGAATTAGGTAAAATTTGCTACTACGTTGGTTGTGAGTGTTTACATTTGAAATTCCTTAAAAGTAATGAAAAGTTATCAAAGTTAGTTGGATGGATCATGTTCATAGATGGCATTATTGCTTCACTGTTCGAATCACAACTTCAGAAATTATTTGGTTGGCGCYGTGAGGTTGAACATTTCTCATATCGTGTAATGAATTACCCCTCAATATTACTTCCAATGTCATTAGCCTTACGCCCGTTCCCCAGTATCGTTATATTTTAAGTAAATTTATTTGATCCTCAAATATAATAGTTTTTATTCCCATTTTAAAGGTTACATGTTATTTATGAATATAGTGTTTTTCTGTACTTTTCTCACCGCCATTAGTTAGTTAAACATTTATCGCTAGTAATAACACTTTAGGTGATTTTTATGCTCATTGACCATTATTTGAATTCAATTCAAATATCTTACTTACATGCCTTTCCGCAAAACGCAGACGCCACCGGCTGCACGGAATCAAGTTGTCGGCACGTACACAAAGCTYTAAAATATATTGTTTGGGTGTAATATTGACGTCGAAGAAAATACRTGTATGTTCAATAACGATTTAGAAATACACACAAGAAAGGAAGTTAATGATACTCTGATCTCTGACAAACTTTTTATGTATGGATTAGCTTAGCACATTTTGAAGTTTCAAAAAGAATATCATCTCAACAAAAATGTCGCAACCTTAATCAATAATAATATTTAATMTTTAATATCGACGTTGACGCAGTTCGTATGCGGGAACATTAAACGGGAAGTTTTGAGCTGATTCATACAAGTTGTCGGGCGATCTTATAAGAGTTTTCTTTTAATTTTTGTTAATAATGTTGAGGTATTATTTGCACGTTTTCCACGAGCTTAGAACCCCTCAAGTTCAATAATTATAAGAAAAAGCTGCTAAGCTCCACATGACATTTGCAAGATAAATTGTTATAATATATAAAGATTACAAGAAACAAATCAAGTTCAGACAATATTAATATACAAGAGCCCTTTGCTTCATTATTCGTTCAAGAGATTATTAAAAACAACTCACAAACAACTAAACACTTCTATCACGTTCCAGTTGTAATATGTTTAATATTAATAACTTTTTTAATCACAATTTCCCGCATAAAACAGGACGCGGCGCCGCCATGATCATCGAATCGCTGCTGCTCTTTTACCACATCAATTGCTTCAAGTGTTGCGTGTGTCACGTGCAGCTCGGCGACGGCCTGAACGGAACGGATGTGCGCGTGCGCAACCACAAATTACACTGCCAAAATTGTTACTCTAGCGATGATGGCATCAAATTCAGCTGCGTCTGAGAGGCGTCCAACTGAGAGKAGAATGTAAAAGCTGCTTAGCCGAGTAGTGGAAAACGTGACTAGTGAAAATGGTTCATGCCTGTAGTGATCAGCTGCCATCTTTGTGCAACCAAAATCGTAGCGGAGTTGTAGAGAAACACATATGTACATACAAACACGTATAAATAGCCGTTAATGCAAAAACCATAGAGAATTGGAGCGAAAGTTACGCAACCGGCGTGCAAGTCAAAGAACACTGTGTTCAAGCTGGAATTATGAAAACTTATTGAATGTGGAATAATTTTCATGCTTATATATACACATTTTACAGTTAAAATTTACACTTTTTAAAAGTAACGATATTTTCAAATTTTACATTAAATGAATTTTACAAAATATTTAGTATCATAAATGTGTGAATGTATTAAACCTTATGCTAAATGCTTATGAAACAAACTGGAACAAAAACAAAAATGGAATTTGAGGTAAGCAATTCAACAATAATTTGTGTATAACGCAATAGATATATACATATACACATATACACAAGCATATCTATACAAATGTGCAGCTATGAATTGTTAAGATTTTTGCTAATACTTTTATTTCGACTATCAGTGTCCATCGCGATCGGTACGCGCTGACAACTGTCAGTATACAATATCAAAACTATTAACTGTTGAAATCAAAAAAAATCTAGTTGAAAAATTTAACCAATTACAACACACAAAATTAATACACACACATATGTGCGTGTGAATGCTTACAGCCGTACACACATACAGCACCGACTGTCATAGGAAATATTATATACACACAGCATAATCGTTAATGTTAATAATCGTGCTAAAAGCAACAAAATCAAATCTACAAATTTAAGCAAACATACATATATGGCTCTTTATGGCAAATCTTTACGCTCTAAATGAATGTTGAATTTGAAAACTTTGATTGTTAATAAATGTTGAATAAAAGTAGGAAACGGTTTTAAGGCATAAACTAACTGCTTAAGGCGCGAAAATCCAAAATAAAGCTGAACAAGTCAATTGGCAAAGAAAATCGAAATGTTAAAACTATTATAAATAAAGCATTGAGCATCTTTTTCGCTGAATAAACTAAAAAAAAAATAATGAAAATCCAAAATATTAAGGCTTGTTTGGTTTTTATCGATATTGTAACATATATTACTTAAAAACTTATTTCTTGCATTAATTTACGATAAAAAGGAGAACATTAAATTGTCACTTTGTATTTAAGCAACTTATTTAACCTTGTGTAATTCGGAAAATTACATGCATAGAATTATACATACATACATACACATTTTATTTACTCTGCTATACATATGTACATTAGGTTTAGTGACTTTTGTGTAAATATTTTTTTCGCTGAATATATTTATTTATAGTTTTTATGTGCAACCAATAAAAACAATAAAAACACTAAAATCAAAAAAGTCTMTTTTCCAGCATTGTTTTACTGCTTTGAGCAAGTCGTGGATAAAAACTTATTTCTTTATTCCCAAATTGGAAAAGCAATTGCTTCTTCTTTTGGAAAACGTTAGCATTTTAAATAAAATTACTGAAATGAGTTGAATGCACCTTGAAATACCTTAACTTACGTAAATGAAAAATAATATTGAATTAACACACATATATCGCAAATTTAATTAGCGAAATTTGCTTAAATACATACGAAAGCGCATGTGTTTAGAGACACAACAAAAAAAATTTAAATATCAATTCATATGTGTAGCCCAAAATTATGGTTTTATTAAATCAAAAAAAAACAAAAAATTAAAAGAATTTTGAAGAAGGCAAGTTTGGTGCATTTAGGATATATGGATATATGAACTTTTACTTGCAACATTTGATGAATATAAAACACCTTGCTTTAGTTATGTATAGACASAAACTTTTCAAAGATTTCTCAAGCTTTTAACGTTTACTTCTGTACCCTCTTCTGTAAAAAGTTAGCCAAATTTTATATTTAAATTAAAATAAAATCGATGAAATTTTCTTGCAAATTTTATTATAATAAATATTTTCAAAATATATGTATGTACATATATGAAAAAATATGTTTGGACCAATGAAATTCACCATTCAAGTTTTGTTTTACAGCGCAAACAGCCAAAAACGTAGACCCGTTGCCCGGATCAGCTGATACGACCTATCCTATGGGCGCGCAATGTAAGTGAACAGCGAAAAACGCTACTCCCTTCTCTCTTAGCCRTAGGATGCCGTAGGAATCCACGGCATTTTGATTTTTGCCATAGAAACGTGTCAGCTGTTTGCTCTCTCACAACGCAGGTTTGCCAATCTCGATATACTGTAGTAATTATAAAAGTGGTCTTCAATATGTTTGAAAATAACTCAAAATCTGAGTCGAATGCTATTATTTATAAATATATAAACTATCTTCAATAGTTTGTCTTCAGTTTTGATATTTTATATTATGAAAAATTGTAATTGAAAACTTAGATGTGTACAAAACTATATATGTATGCATATTGAGCAATGGCAACATTGTTCAAATGAAAACAAAAAAAGCTGGCGGATTTCTGCGTTTTTACTACGTGCTCAACTTTTGACACATTTTGCTCGCTAAGAAAGAAAGGGAGTAGCGTTTTTCGCTATTCCTGCTGTAACTAATTACATATTGCAAGTAAAAATCTCTCRTATACAATGTTGGGCAACATATTTGTTGCAACATGTTACTAACGGATTTAGATCAATTGTCGTATGTTTGACCTTATTAAAAATGTTATGGCCTACTTTCAGGCGCCTTTTTAAATCAATACTGGAGCCAATATTTCGAAGTGTTCTTCGATCGTACAAAAAATGTTCACCCCAACAATTTTTGTTTGTGGTATTTCGAACTTAAATTCCCTTTAGGAAAAAACTAAGTGAAAAAAGTATTAATGAAGAGGCAAAATTATTCGATTTTATGTAACGCTAAAAGATATATTTTCCAAGTTCAAGACCTTAAAATTACAGAACATTCACTTTTGTCATTATTCATTTAAAATTTCATTCAAATAATTTAATTCTACTATAATTATATCATGAACATTAGATTGAATTAAAGGTATGCACTGCGACCTTTRATATATTTCGACCTCCTTCCACCTGCATCAGCTCAGAACAACGCGCTTGGACTAAGAGGCCAATTGAGGCGTCACCTCTGCTCACAACAAACAGCAATCAAATCACTCATACGCCATGTTGGCATTTTTTTTATATGACGAATGTACGCACTTCAATTCATAAATTAGAAAAGTATAAACTTATGTAAGTATATCAGAACTTTTGAAGAGTGTAAACCCGAAAAATGTTAACAAAGGACATTTACTTTAATTGCTAAAACTTCAATCTCGATTAAAAAGACAATACGTTTTTGGTTAGATGGACTTTCGTATATTAATTGTACATACACAAGTGCATGCAAATATACATAGCTGAGTAAACGAAATAAATGTACCTAAGAGGTGGCATAACTTCAAGAATTCCAAAGAGGCCGAAATGGACTGCTTTCTAAGAGAAGATCTTATCGAATTGTAGTCAAATACCTACGAATGTATATCATATTATGTATTATTAAATTTATGATTTTATGAAGAATAGGAATTTAATACTAATTCGATTTTGCAAAGACCTCTAAATCATTTCATCCTTTTCCAATGTGATAAACAAAACCAATACTATTATTTTGATATCTCTTTGGAAATGCCGTCAACAAACTCAAAGAATAGTCCGGTGATGAAGGAGATTTAGTCTCCACTAATCTCAATTTGTAACCGTTCTAACCGATTTCTGCAACTTTAAAGCCGCACATAGTTACCCATCTGTAAGCCTGTAGCTGTGTCCCATTCCCGTGATTCATCGAATTTAAACTCGCATAGCCATTTGTTCTCCACATCGTCGTAGCGTGCTATGGCCTCACCGGAAACACTRTACAGCTTATTGTTGACGACAAATATTTCATAAAACTCGCGCTCCTCCCAGAAGTTGATCACATCCCAGCGGTTGGCGCGTAAGTCAAAGCGTTCCATACAGCTGCCAAGACCCTCACAACAATAGATGTGCGAACCGATGGCCGCGCTCGAGCAATAGCTGTTGACCTCACGCATGGCGGGCATCTCCTGCCACTGACCCAAGCGTGGATCATAGCGCTCTACCGAGTAAAGAGAACGATGATCGGTCTCACCACCCATTACGTAGAGTGTATTATCTTCGTAAAGAATTAAATATAAGACTAAATTACATTTCTTTATACATACTACTAACCACACACTACTGCGCCCATTGCGTTCCGCTTCGCCAGCATATTCTCACGAAAGGTCGCTTTATTTGTAACCAAATTCAAACACTCCACTGAACAGGTGGCACCTTGCAATGTATTCCCGCCGAGCGCATACAAACAGCCATTCAATATGACCGACCGGTGGTGCGAACGCTCCATCAACAACGGATGCAGCTCATGCCACTGATCGCGATAGATGTTGTAGTAAAAGCTCTCGCGTGTGCTGCGGCCCACACTGCCACCTTGAGCGTATAGAATGTTCTTGTGCGCCGTCAAACTGACGGCGAAAGCTGGACGTGGCAATGGCTGCAACTGCGTCGCCTCGTCGAATGCCATATTAAAGCGTTGCAGATCCGGCTTGCGGCCCATTTTGTCCAACACAAAGATATGCCACTCCATGCTGTCGGCACTGTGCAGCACGTCATGCAGCCAACTCTGACTATCAGCGCTCTGCTTGAGAATGGGCAGAGAGCGTGCCACATCAGCCGTTACGCAAGCTGGATGTATGTAGCGCAGTAGWGGTGCCAAAATAGCGGTGCGCTCCGTGGGTCGATGTTCGGCCCAGCGTGTCAAGCCACAGAGCACAGCGTCGTCGGAATGAACGTAAAGGGCATCGTTAGCCAGAATATTGCTGAGCTGCAAAAGAAAAAATTCAGTCATGATCGCAGTGTTATCAAGCAAGCGCACTTACCTCTAAGAAAGTCATATCCAAGAACTCTTCACTCAGCACTACCTCTTTGAAATGTGTTATAATGTATTGACAAGCCGAATCCAGTAGCGTGAAATTATTTTGCTTCTCTGAAAGTGAAAACCCTTATATAAAAAATCTGTTGTATAACTTGGCCATTTGAGGCACCTGCAAAATGCTTAAAACCCAGACAATTATCAGCGTCTAGCTGCGCGCACATATACTCCGTACACAAGTCCATCAAATGCTCCAGCTGCAGAAAGGCCGCAGTCTCCAGCAACTGTTGCACACAGTCAACATAATTATCCAGGTGACCGGTGTAGATGAAGTCCACCGCCAACTTTAGACAACGCGGTTCCATGTCGTGTATGTGAACTTCGCTCTGTGAGCTCTCCGGAAAGTTGCCGCCAAACATCGCCTGAAAGTAGGGACTCGCAGCGGCGAGAATATTGCGATGGGCTTTAATGCGCAGATCATCACAAATTAAGCAAACATCCGTATACTGAAAAMATGTAGTTAAAAATAATTAGGATTTTTAACGAATGTTGTGAAAATTAAGGCGCGGCAGTCAATTAACCATGCGGCTAATAAGGCTTCCATTCACCCCTCTCAGCCACACTAATGACACACTTTACCTGCTCATTTTTACGGAACTCATTAAGTTGCACCAGTAGCGCTTCGGCGTGCTCATTTTGCAACGACTGCGCTGCTGCTAGACGTCCGTTGCCGCCGCCGCCTCCGCCACCGCTGCCGCTCATTGTCCACAACACACAATGGCCACGTCCGCTGAATATGCTGTGRCCGTTATTACGGCTATTGGCACTGCTGTTGTTATGGCTATTGCTAAGAAWATTGTTTGCACCGAATTTCGCTCTGATTATTCGATTTAATTAGCTGCATTTAATTTTCAATTTTGCGCACAAATTTTTCACTGACCACATAATATATTTTGCTATTCTCCTGACTTCTGTTGCTGTTTCTATTTCGATTGCACACTTTTTGTTTTGCCAGCGTCTCTTTTCGTTGCTCTGTTATTGATGGTAGTCGCTTTCATTATTATCTAATACTTTCGTTTCCGCTGTCAAACGAAACGCCATAATTATTGGAGTCTGCGCACTGCCGCCAAAACAAATAATGTTCCTCCTCCACACAAGCCACAGCTGTTGCTTTCCTAGCGGCTCTTTAGCGGTAAATTTAATTAAAAGAAATTCTCTTGATAGCCGTCCTAGTGCAGATGCCAAAAAAGTTTTTTAACGACATTTTCTTATATCCTCCCGGAGGCTTCAGCTGTTTATAAAATCTTTGTAATGCCAAATCTTTGTAACAGAACGTAACTCGACTTAAGAATAAGAGAATTTTGCATGAACTAAACCTGATGTGAAATTGGCACGTTTCGCTGATCTTGGTTTGATTTGCATTGAATATATCGAACGAGCGGCTGGTAAATTACCTGGAGAGTCAGGACAAATATTTTCGCGCGCCGTGTATCTGTGAGTGGTACAAGCTGAAAATGAAGCGTTTGTTAGAGCAGAGGTACGTGATTAAATTCKGTATGAAACTCGATAAATTTGCRAAATAGACATTTGATATGATCAAGCAGGCTTACTTGGTCGCAAATTCAAAGTAAAAACGATGCTCATTATCTTTTTTGACATCAAAGGTTTCGTACGCGCCGAATTTATTCCTCCCGTACAACCAATTAACGCCGAGTTTCGCGTGAAAGTCCTCAAAAAACTCAAACGAAGAGTTAATCGGGTTCGACGGTCACACCGCCTTTCTTATAAACAGCTACCTAACCAAGACCGGCATCGTAACGTTTCCGCAGCCGGCCAATTGCACCRATTGATTCGGTAAATTWTTTTAAATCGACTCAGTGCTATTACTTTCCGGAAAACCCTGTAATTCAACAGCCAGYCAMACTGTCAATAAATTATGCTGCTGTTGAACAACTAAGGCCCTCGCCAAAGTACTGGTTCAACCATGTCAGTGTTGCAAGTAGACCTTCGGACCGTCATTTCGGAATCCGTGTAATTGCTGGTGGTCACGACTAAGGAGTTTAATAAAAAAATATTCTTAATCAATATGAGCATAAATGACTCAGTGGAAATTTTGAATTTATATGTGATTATAATAAAGAATCACAGTTTTCCCGTGCCTCAAAACAATACATTACAATACCTTTACCATTAGTACTACTTTAACCATATCAAGCTCAGAAGCTCATACAAGGAATATATAGTAGATAAACTTACCAAACGAATCTGCGGGTCAGTTGGTTTTCTTATTGTAACGGCATAAAAGAATTTGCCACATAGTTCCGGATATGAACCCTGATACGTGTCTGATGATATAAATTCCGAATTCTTAGTCCACTAAATAGAGTTTGTTTAAATTTTTGTGTTCAATTTTATTAATTAAATTTTTTTACATCTTCTAAATTAACAAGTACGCAAATTTCAATTTTTTTAGTTTGAAATGTTGTGATTCAAAAATCTTTCTATAGCTTTTCTATTTTCGATATTTTCACTCAAACAAGCGTACACCATTTCACATACAAATGAGTAAATACAAACATAAAGTGATTAACTAGGTAAATTATTCAATTACATAACGAATGTAATACATTGACAACTTTATTGTTTTTGTGTAGAAATCGAAAAGTAGCATTCAAGTCTGCTGCTGGCTTCGAAATGCACGAATTCACTACATTAAAGGAATTTAGCTTCAAAAATAAAGCAAATTGTAWCTAAAAGCTAAATACATACAAATACATAAATTAAACAAATTTTACATATTTCTTTTTTCTTATTTGAATATAAAAAAACAACACCAAAAATTTCAATGCGAAGGTTCGCATCATTGCTGCTGCCGGCSCGCGTGAGTGTGAGCTTTCCTTACCACACCTCACACTTTTGCACGGGGTTCATTCGGGATCCTTCGGGGCAATTGAAGTCGCGCGCAAAGTCCTTCATATTGCTGAATGTTCCCATGACGCGAAATTGCGAAGGCGAGTGAACGCCGGTCGTTATGCGCATTTTGAGAGTTTCTGAAAATAAGATTTTTTTTTGAAGAAAGAATAGTTATTGCATCTAAAACTCAATTTGGAATACGCACCTTTGCGGTATTTGGCGCACCACGTCTGACCGGCAGAGATCCAGAACATCTGCTCGGGAGTGTAGTCCAAACCGGGTAATTTCGGCTCGGGTCCATTCTGTTCCGCCCACTGGCGATAAGCTCGGTAGGATTCTTTCACGCCACCATTGTCGGCAATATTCTCACCCTGCGTATTGACGCCATTCAGCTGGAAATAAAGATATATATGGAGTATTGATCTATTATCCATTCGAAAATTATAAGAAAATGAATGGAAATTGATGACTTTGACGAAGCTGTCGCCCTCGCTCATCTCTCACTTATATATCTGTTAACTGAAATAGAATTATGAGATGCAAAATGTGTCTTTATCGATAGATGATTTTACGGATTTTTTTTTTTTTTCTTTTACTTACATGCAAACCAGTTTGTCCGTCCGTGAAATTTGCATACTGTTCAATAATACACTTTGCCTTGTCCAAATAGGCCTTYTGCGTATCCTCTGCCCACCAGTCCAACAAGTTGCCCTGCAAGTCAAAACGACGTCCTTGATCATCGAAACCGTGCGTAATCTCATGGCCAATAACGAAACCGATAGCACCATAATTCATGTACTTGGGGCGGGCAGCATGGAAGAAGTGACCTTGCAGAATACCAGCWGGGAATTCTAAAGAAACGAAAACACAAATTTAGTCACGACAAATTGACAYCTCTTACATCACTATTGCGACGAAAGCTTACGTATACTGTTCTCGATCGACGAATAGTAGGCATTCACAACCGCTGGACGTGCGTGACGCATCCAATCTGTCTTGTTCACCGGCAAGCGCAGCTTATTGAACGAATAATCTGTGCCGAAGACATTCATGTTCAGGAAGGACTCAAAGTACTTGTTGGAGTCAATCTCCAAATTGCGATAGTATTCCTCCAATTTCGAATTATCCAACATCTCGTCGGGATAGCCAATGTGTGTAGTCATGGCATACAACTTCTTCTTAGCCTCCTTCTTGGTAGCCTCGTCCATCCAGTCGACCTCGCTGAGTATATTGTCGAAGACTCCGCGAATTTGGTGTACCATGTCCAATGCTATAGCCTTGGAGTCTTGCTTGAAATGCTTACGCACATATAGTGAACCGACGGCAATGGCCAAGCTACACCCCCCAAATATGAAGGAGTGAACGATGTGAGCACAATGTCGACAAATAATCAGCGCAAAACGTTCAACAAATGGTAAACACATGGAGACACGAGTGGGGAAGGGCAAGCATGGTGTGATGTGTGTTATGTTAACCGAACATAATTATGATCACATAATAACGATTTGTGAGCAATGTTTTATGAGCAACGTTGTGGAATGTTCAAGGATAACGATGTGACAACGATGAAGTACGATGAGTAGCGATGTGACCACAAGCACGTTGTTCAAATGTTTTATGAAATGGACATAAAAAAAAAGAATAATACATCATTCAGGATTAATTTTTAATTACGCAAATCAAAAAATATGCATAAAGAGATTAATAAAACTAAATGTTTCAATTTTTAATTTCTCATACTGAGCATGGACTGTGTTCTAACATGAAGGGATCGTAAGGATGTGCGCAGGTTAGTTTGTGATATAAAAACACCTTGCAAAAGCCGATGAAGCAAAAAGTGCAAAAGCTAGTGCATAAATTTTAACGAGTTAAGCAACATAAGAGCTATAATTTTAATAAGCTTAGCTTTAGAAAAATTCGCTTAAGGAACAAGCAGCGTGGAAATGCTTGAAATGCCAAAGCCAAACTCTGAATGTTTCCGCAATCAAAGAAAAACACCCAAGGACTTGATGGTAACATATAAATCTAATCATGTACATAAATACATAAATTCATTACTATCCTTAATTTAAAGCAAAAGTTATTAGTGGAGCACTTGAAATTATTTTTTGGTTTTCAAATAATTTTTTTTTTTTTTTTCGTTGAGAAGTGAGGTCTACTCTATATTCCATATTGTAATAACCTCCTTTTGGTGGCGATGTCAAAAAGAATAGTTTCGATTTCAACAATTTATATTTAGATTTGTATGAGTGTAAGTCTCATGTAAGAGTGTAACTGTACAATTAGGCATACTTAAACAGCAGCGATATAGTTCAAAAGATCGTCTGCAGAATGTTAATGTCTAAGCGATGCGTCATTTAAACCTTATGAGCATTTTGAATAAAGGAAAGGAAGGAAAGATAGCAAAGCAATATAAAAGAGCGTAAAGCATATCGAATAAACTATGTACCCTTCAACTTCATATTCGACATCGCGTAATTCGCTGAAAGGTTGAAAATAGAAACGGACATGTGTAGCTTAATATATTCTTAAGTTTGGCAAACAAATTATTGTAAGAAAGCAACTGAATCAAAATAAAGCAAACACAAACGTACATGCAATAAATTATGGAAGTGCACTCTGAATTGCTCATAATTAAAGTTTCAATTAATTAATAAGGCAAGAGGTAAGTGTATATAAGTGTCCAAGAAAATAAGTAATAACTAATGTTAATAACACACTTAAAAAATATCTTCATGTTCATCTCCAAATTATCTAATTCCACTTATTTTTATCTCGAATTTGAATAGAGCCTTAGCAATGTTCCATACTCATCGATTATTTTGTATATTATAAAAAACAATGTTTTCAAGTGTTAAACGAAAACATCTCACAGTAATTAAGAAAGTTTTTCCATAGCGAAGGGATTTCCAAAAGTGTTCGAACCTTAAAGAAAGAAATGCTTTCAGCACTCTTATTAATTAACGAAACACCAGATAGCTTTTGAACATCACAGAGGAACAACGGGCCAATCGGGTCAATAAACACCAAGAGGGTCTGCGAGCAATAAATTAATTTTTTGGTTTTTTCTCGCAATGCCAATGGGGTAAGTGGGTGTAGTTCTCAGTTTCATATTTTCTGAATACTAATTGGCTCAAGGAATAAATTTCCAATCTTCGAATAGTGTGCTACTAGTGCAAGGTACTAAATGAATGCATATGTGTTACCAAAAACAAATTGTGAGGAACTAGTAAAGCCACAACACAAAACTCAACTGAAAAGTGGTGTAAATCAAATCAACTGAAACAAAAGTAAGTAAAATTAAATAAATCTATTGAACTTAGTACCCTTCTACTTCATCTTCGCCCTCTTCATCATAGCTGTAAAAAAGCAGAGATAAAACATATACTTATATATTAACATATTAATGTAAGATTTTCAGTCTAAATGAATTTGAACTATGCAACTTCATGGAGCGCACACTTTCCTAAGGAAACAAGCCAATATTTTCTACAACAATAGCAATTGACATCAATGGACTAAGATAACAATCAATTTAACATTTGCAAGGAAATTTACATGCCATTGCGGAAATGCATACACAATTAATTAAGTGCACCCAAAAAAATATATGCTACGTGAAGGATTTGCAGCCAATTCAGCAAATGTCGTAACTCAAAACAACATGGTTCTACTGGGGGAAACTATTTTCTCGAACTTTTTTCAAATCAACTTTCTAAACAACCACCTACCTGCCACTGGCAATATCCACACACTCCTTCCAACGCGCCTCTTGCTCCTGGCGGCCCGACAAGGCAGTCGCGTATTGCAGTTGACGCTTGCGGAATTGCTCCGAGAGAAAAACGATCGAAAAGGCGTGTATACGCCACATCATGTAGTTCGCAATAACACGATTTGGTGTACGCTCCAATAGTGGGCCTAACTCTTCAAAGAAACTGGGCACTGAAAGATTCACAGGCTCATCCTCGTTCACTTTGATTTTGTCCGGCAGCAAAGCGTTGGTGTAGTCCACCCACTGCACGTAAGGATAAGCTTCTTGCAGCTGCTTCAWTGTGCGAATGTTGTAGAGATCGTTGGTGTTGCGGCGCTTCTCAGCTGGCCAGGAAATCTAATGGTCAAACAATTTAGTTAAACTTTCTTAACTTTCCGTGAAGTCAACTCACATTGGCCAAAGCAATTTCGAAATCGAGGGATTCCCGCAACTCACGCTTAGCTGCGTCCTTATCAGCACCAAAAAGCACAGCCATATCGACCATGTAGTCATAGTAAGAGCTCACCAATGTCTCGTTGAAGCCTTTGACAAGATATTCGCGGCTCAAGCCAATAGCGGATTGATCAAACTGTAGCGGCARGGAAGAAAAGAGAAGTAAGGAAAACTGCAACCACCACAAAGAAACTAAACGAGCTCACATCAATAATACGCGTTGTGCTGTTCTTCAGATCCACACTGACTGAAAAGTCAATGATGTAGTCCATGCTGAAGCCGATCCTACGGAATTTCTTTACAGTTTCCTGCCAAGACCAGCTATTGTCTGCGTTCCATGAGTCGCCCTCAATTACCGGCCAGCCGCCGAGTTTTTTGGCAATGTCCGCAATGGGCTTGGAATCCAGCTCCTCAATCAGTGCTGCGTTCAGCGAAATTGAATTTAAGTAAAACTTCAAAATTATAACAAATACTAGAACTCACATTTGTTCATGCACGCCTTATACAGCGCRTTCGGCAGCTGGTAGTGTTTGGGCTCTGTGGTTGGCCGTTCTTCGACAATAATCTCCTTCAACTGTTCATGTAATTTATCCGAGATCAAAGAGAACGTATTCAACGAATCCTTATCATCGGGTATTAAATTTTCCTCAATATAAGTACCGCAGACAAATTGATAGAAATCATCGCAAGGTTCGATTTCTGGCTTCATTTTGCTCAATACCGCCGACGAAGTGTGTATGCATTCGGCTGAGAGGCAGACATCATCCTTTGGTAGTTTCTGTGGTGGCATAAAGACCTCATTGTCAGTGGTACGAGTGGAGCCTTGCAGCGCCTCTGGTGGGTTGGTAGATGCCTTGAGTTCTATCGGAATGGAATAATTGTTAAAATTTCGAAAACTTTTACTTAACATAATTCTATAYACTTCTCGAAGTTTAATTTTTAGGCAAAAACATGCTTCGTTTCACTCACCTTCTGTCAAATGATTTGAAAGTATAACAGAAACCAGTCCAATCACAAGACCAACCACCGCGATCAACGCAATAATACTGATCAATACCAGGCATCGTTCCAACGTGGTCCGCCTGCGCCACCAATTCGGATTTCTAGAAGATACAAAAAAGGGGAAAATTATTATATTTTAGATTAAGGACTGCGAAGTTCGAAGAATTCAAAACCAATCCATAAAATGGTGATGCTGATCTATTTTCAAACTTGTATCAAAGATTAATAGCACTAAAGTCATACACCAAGTATTGATTTCAATACAAAAAAATATCCACTAATTTGCAGAAATAAATAGATACTCGTGTAAGTAAAATCAAATGTATTTATTCTTTCTCATTCAAAAGTGAAAAAGAGTGGTAATAGGTACAAAGGGGGCGAGACTGGCTTGAGTTTCCGAGTCAAGTCGATTGGCGTGCGAATATTTAATTTATGAGAGGATGGGATTAACCTCATTAAAAATGTGGCGTCTTTACAAAACACCAAGCAAGCGTTTCTTCAAATTATTTCTGATTTTTTGTATTACCCCACATTATATTGGTTTTGATCTATTGAAGTAAAGTCTGTAAAAATTACGGGCGATTTGTACAACATCGGCCGCTGGTTTATTKAGTCATTTGCGGCGAATTTTTATAGGGGTTGTTTTTCATCACTTTCTGTTTACTATTTTCAGATTTCTCATCCCTTTCGTATGTGGAAAACTATTTGATAAAACATTCTTGTTAAAAACCAAAAAACAAAGTTAACAATCTTATATTGACKCATCGTCACAAATCGGCAATCCACTGTTCATTAATCATGACGAACTAAAATTTATCTTAATTAGTTGAGATTAGTTGAGAGCTCTGCTGATGCCTAACAGAAGCAACAGGCGTTCACTCGCACACTTCACACATTTCAAAGCACACTAACACACACACCCCTATATTGTATTTAGGTACGGTAAGAGCAAATGGCTTTGTTTGTAAACATAACTGTAAATCTACCGTAAGTTTGTACTTCGACCAAGCGAAACGCGATAGTCAGCTAACTTGGCGAAAATGTAGTGTATCTTGCATCTTGCAAATGTTATTTGGGCGTTGCAAGCTTCCAAATTGCAGCAACAATAACAACGGCAACCATAAGTTGTGGCGCCGGCAATTATTGCCGCTGGCTGTGGTTTAAAAATAGAAATGTGTAGCAATCGGCATCTGGTGTGTAATACGTGTGTGTGTGTGTGTGTGTGTAGCGGTAGTAACTGTATTTAATTGCGAAGAAATCGAATCGTAAAAGCAAATTGAACAGTCAAATTGCCACTGAAACTTGCCTTGCGGTTATACGTTCAAATAACCAAGAACAACAATTGTTGGCAATTCCTTGCTTGCAACAGAGGATTTTATTCGCAAAAACCATACAAACAAATATGGGTAAAGATATGTGCGCGTGTGTGTCAGTTCGCAAAGCCCGCGACTTTGCCACCGAAATATCGCCGATCATTGTTGGAAACTTGTTCAGCTGCACACACACACGCACATACACAGACCTGCCGGTTTATTCATAATTGCAGCTTCCTTTTTATGTGTAAACGTTCGCATGAACATGGCGGAATTTTGTTGTTGTTTTTTTTTTTAGTTTTATCAATTCATTTAATTCAGTTTATTTTCAGCGGTGATTTTTGCAAGTTAATTGCTTGCACTTGCTTGTACATATGTACGTGTAGCGTGTTACTTATGTAAAGGCAAGCGCAAAAAATAGACAAAACCTATGTATGTATGTATATATGTATATACAACTGTAGGCATGTGTATGGATATATATGATTACACTTCTTAATAGTCGTTTCTCATGACAGAAAACTGAATAAATGGAAAATATAGCAATTTGTCACTTGGATTTACTTCCTTTGTCGTTATTTCACTACTGCAGTTATCTACAGACATAACTACAATTGCAGTTATGTAGTTGTTTGTGAGTTTAATTATTATATTATTTATATACTTTTTTATTTTCTCGGCTTAGTTGTCATCTCTAAACTTCCTCGCTATTTAATTAGCATTTAGCAGGGAGGTGGTGAGGYGGAACAGCTCTTAGCGTTTTGCGTGCTTTTTCAGCTTGTTGCTTGGCATGTCGTGCTGGCGACACGCAAATCAACAAACAAACACTCAACAAGCACGCATGTGTACATATGTACCTATAGCACTTACACACATACATATGTGTGTGTGTAAATTACGACGAATATCAAACAACAAACAATGCATGAGAGCGTCACTGCCCAACAGGCTTACCAGTCAGTGCTGCCTTAACTCGTTAAGCCATCGATACTTACATGAGAACTTTATAGTTCAGTAACAAGTAATGGTGACCCGCCTGCTTATTGACGTAATGGCAAATTGGTACACTTTTTACTGTACTCATTCTTGTACTAAATAGTTGTCAATTTGTTGCTGGGACATCTAAGAATACTTGCAACAATTTAATGCTTTTTAATTCATTTACAAGTAGACATTTTTAGCGCCTGATAATAAGAAATTGATCAAATTGCCATAATTCCGGCGATAAATTTATTTGGCAGGAGATGCAGGAAGTTTTTAAAGACCTTTATTGATTCCAAAATAAGCTGCCAATAGTCAAAAGTGTTTGACATATAAAATATACTCGTATACAAACACTTTATCTTGTTAGGTATTCATACTTTTTTAACTTACATAATGGCATTATAAATGAATCCATGTCATGCGGAAATATTCCTGTGATTAATATTATTTTCTCTTTTAGCATGAAATTGAAAAAAATGCCATCCAGTTAATGTTAAATGCAATTTTGWATAACACGTTATTCCCTTTTTAAGCAGAACAAACTCGCTACAGTCGATATAAACACACATATGYACCTCATCATCCGCTTTAAGCCAAAACATGAAGACTTTGGTCAAGAGTTACATTGACATATGTACATCAACCAATGCGTAAGTGTTGAAGTCATTCTTGAAGTGAAGCGAACGCCATTGATGTAATGTTAGTCACAAGGCAAATTTTAAAATATTTTCATAATTTCTTATGATTGTGCACCGAAAAGTTTGTGGGTAGGAAATAATCTTATATACTGTCTGTCATGAATATTTTTTTCTTTTTTGTGAAGGTCAACCATGTCGATTAAATTAGCTTACCGACTTGCATGAAATGTGTTAATTAAACACGACGCAATACTTGAGTTGAACGAAAGCTGCTAAATTTCAAGCGTTACCCCATAAACTTCCTAATCGCAATACTTAAAACGGGTTTTTAAGATGCTAGATTAGCAATAATAAAAATGATTTTCAATTATTATTTAGCTACTGCACACATATGTACATCAACACATTTGCAAAATTTTTTTTCGTTCAAAAAATAATAAAAAAATGCCAGCTTATGCTAGGTCTACTTGAGTTGTAAAACAAAAGAACACTAAAGGATATATGCAGATTACAAGACTCGCCAATGAATCGATTTTGCTTCGGTATTATCAATTATTAGCATTAGTCTTTGTGCAGCAATATTAATATGTATTGCTCACGGCCCTGCAGTGGATGGCCAGCTTAAAGTGTAGCTTGAAATAAAATATGTGCTAAAAAGCATCGGCTGCGGTAGGCATACGTATTTGCATGTATGTACATATGTATGTATGTGGCCAATTAAAACTCAAAAGCTCAATCAATAACTCATTAACTTTTTGTTTACGCTTTAAATGTAAAAACCGCGCTTGTGATTGCTCACGCCTTAATTATAACAAAAATGATTGTATGCAATACTTGCACGAGCAACCGCAAGTGTTATCACTGATTTGAAATCGCTGAGATGCTCTTCTGGTTAGCTGTCGAGCTGCTTTTATGTAAAACACATTACTTTTAATTTCAAACTTGCATTATTTCAGAGAAACTTAGAAATTGTCAAAGCTTACGCAGATTCTGTATAGGATCTGTCAGCATTATAAGTTTCTAATTATTAAATTTTTATAACGCCTACATCACATAGTTATAATTCTAAACTTACGACATGATCTTCAATTATTTGAATTTATTTGAATTTATTTATTATCAAACTGTACTTTTCGGTGCTGCACTCAGCGAGAAAAAGCCATATACTAAGCATTTTATGCATACCTACAACACAGCAGATGATATCTCATCACAATACATAATTTGTTGTTATTTAACTTCGTTTTTTGTTTGCTGTTATTTTATCTTGATTTTTTTTTAATTTTTTTTTTTTTTTTTTGGGTAAACAAAATTCTTAATTGTTTTTATTGCATTTTATTTTATGTTCTCTGTTTACTATTGTTTTTGATTTTAATCACAGCAATTACACGTCTTCACTGCGTCAGAAAGTAAATTCAAATGAATTTTTATTTAAAGAGAATAACAGCGCACTCCCCGCCTCTGCCAACCCAATGGCCATGCATATCTCCCAAGTGTTGGCTCAACAATTCTCACTCGAAATCATTTGTATATGCGCATATAAATGTACATTTATACACAAACACACGTACTATATGAAAGTCACAGCAGAATTCTTAGAAGGCTCAGAACAAGTATTGAAGTGCCTTGAGTTGCTTCAAATGCCGCTGGAAACTGGGAGCTGCGGGAGAATCTCGCATTACACAAACAGGTGAGATTCCTAGTCAGATTTTATAGAAATTATTCGAAGACATGTTTGTGGGAGCGTTCAGACCCAATGTAGCTTAGATTTAATCTGCCTTATCCAGCCAGGGTTTTATGAGTAGGACAGTTTGAGATTGTGAAATATTTTTGCCTGGTTTTTTTCTAGGCACATTATATGTGAACAGAGCTATCAGATGGAGTGCCGTTACTTGGCTTTTATTGGTGGTTAAGCGGCAAAAAAAAAGTGAAACGGAAAAATTGAAAGTTCGTTCAAATTGGCTTTTGTTGTTGCTTTACTAGAGCGTATTCGACAAATTGCTTTATCTATTGACAAGAAGCGCCGGCTAGTGTTGATGAACATTGCCTAGATAACGATAACTTCAATACAATTTCATTCAATTAAAAGTTATCAAGACTTCGAATGTTAAAATTTTAGAACCGAACACCCACTAAAGGATATTGCGATCACTACTGCTCACTAATCAATCATCATTTTGCACTGAAAGCTGTATGCAAATGAGACTTTACTTATTACTTATTACCGGTCGCGAAGACCGGTTTAGAGTTCACTTAATGGGCGATAAATCGTTTTAGCGCGTAAACGCAAGCAATCAACGCTAAAACTTTAAGATGATGTACGTTCGTATGTTTGTATGTATGTAAGTAATCAAATTGTAGGTGCAATGTACAATGACTCAAAGAGAACACATGCTATCTACATATGTATGTATTGACTTTCTTTAACAACAGCAACAATGTTCCAATCGATTACTGATTCCATGCATTTAATTGCAAGTCGTCTGTTGTTTACATGCCTACATACATATGTTAGTATTCGAGCAGCTGTTTTAGCGTGCCATTAGGGTGACCAGTTATTCCTTCTAATCGCTGGCAGTAAAGTGGAGAAATCGCCTTATAAAAAGTAAGTGAAAAGCTCCAGCAACAAAAAGGGCGCACATACTCAGGCACAATCGTCAGTACGTATGGCCCTCAGTTCGGGGTCTGGCATATCAGCAATTCAATTATCCGCATTCGTTCGCTAAATCAACAGTGCGCAATATTTTTTCAATTTCGGTTGTATTTAACATATTTCTTGCTTTGTACCCAAATCGTAGGTCTACATTTGTATAGCTGCACATGTACTCTATTTTCGCCAAATTAGTTCAACGCTTGGCTAACCCCTAATGAGCGAATCATCTGAATTAATGTGGCTGAAATAATGACGACCGCCACATTTCAGCAATAATTTGCATTAAACACAAATAAAGTATTAAATAAATAAATATTAAACACAGCGTCAATGAAAGCCATGACTTTCGTACCCCTAAACATGGAACACTGCGACTTAACCAAACACACGCTTGGTGATAAGTGAAAAGAATCTTGAAAAGAGAGTCGCTGGGAAGATACTTTCAAACAATTATTGTATTTTCATCGAAATTCAGTACAAAAGTATGTATTTCTTATAAACATACATATTGATGGATGCATAAATTATTGCATTGAAGCGTCGCTTTTGTCAATGAATCGAAAGAAGCTTTAAACTATTTTTTACCTTCTTGAAGAGTATTTCACTTTTAAACCCCTTTCGAATCTTTAATCGCTTATCGAATATGTTCTTATATAAAATTTTTTTACCTTCGCCGTTGGGGGTTCTCAACCCACTATCCCCCATTTGGCAGCCACGCACTCCACTCAAGCCCGCCTATGACAGATCAACACTAATTTGTACCTGTACTCGATAGCGAATAGCGAACATGAAATTACAGGCGGCTGGTGAGCCATTGTTTGGTTAAGAATTATTGAAACACGACGAGCATATCCCATTAATTGCTGAGAGATAAACAAAAAACGCGGAATTATATAAGCAAATTGCATGTGTAAGTAAACCAAAACAAAACGAAAACAAATAATGAAGAAGTAATTGAATAACTACTCAGAACACGGTAAATGAATCTGCGACCAAATACGAAAAAGTCCGAGTGCTGCCGCCGGCTAGAGAGGAAAACCACTTGAGGCTCATCAATGGTCAATTAAAAAGCATAGTAAAATATTAATAACAACAAAGCAAATTAGAAGATAAGAATCTTGGCAATTAAATTAATTACAATGTAAAAGTTTGTGTGTATGTATGTATTTGAGCAGGTAGGGTTAAAAATACGTCAAATACCAAAACAAGTGAATGAATGATTTTCAAAACACCTCAAACAATGTCTCAATTTTTTACATAAGAATTTTTGAGAATATTAAATAAATTAAATAAAATATATTAAAATTCAGTATACAAAAGCAGTAGTCAATGGTGAGTAAAAGTACGGGAAATGTGCAAAGAATTATGAGTCTCATTGGATCAGGTGAACTATTTTCAATATCGCTTTGTAAAGACATATGTATAAACTTTTGCTATGCTACAGTATTCACATTTTTCAACCAGAACTCAGTATCCGAAAATACTTTTCTTGTTTTAATTTGCCCGGCTGCTCTTCTGAAAGGATCACCACATTAGTCTAAGGTTGTCATATTATGAGGAGTGTTATTTTAATAAATAAAATTTTAATTATTCGATTCGCGCAAAAACTTCTCCAAAAGTTACCACATTAAACAAAACAAAATATTTCTGTGCGCAACGGAAACTGTAACCCTTTGCCAGCAAAAGTTCATATGCTAATCGGCTGGCATATGTATGTGTGTAGGGTGTATATGGAATAACAAATGACGAGGTCGAAGCACCCAGCAAACGCACTGAGGTCAACTGGGTTCAAGCGCCTTTTTTTGTTCTGATTGTGTGATCTTATTCACATAAGTATAAGCAAACAATCTGGCTACCTTAACAAGAACAACAACAGTCATACTACATAGCAATACAAAAACAAATTGAGCAAAGGCTGCAACTTGAATGTCAAAGTAAACATTTACAACATCATTCAATTTTTTCTGCTTTGTTGTTTTTGCTGTTAATACTTGATTTCGCGATGCGCAAGCCTTTAAGATTTATCGGTTCGATTAACCACATATTTGGGCATCATCCGGTGATCTGATTAAAATTATAAACTCATTAAGTGATCATGCAGTCTCGGTTGCATTTTGATTGCTCTAAAAGGCAAGCGAATTAATGAGTTTCAAATCTGCGGTGGCCAATCAATTTAATCGATATTTAAATGAGAAAGGTAGACGCATTTGCGATAGCATTATTTTGAACATAGCGCGATTTATTTAATTCCCCAATTAATTATTTAAATTTTCAATTGGCGTTTGACACGACACAACGTTGGCTGCACACAAATGCAACTTGCAGCCAATGAACCTCTGCGTGTTGACGGTTCAGATGCTGCAACAAGTTATACATATGTACATATGTATGTAAACAACTATATTACCATTCGTATATATGTATGTATATATATATCTAACTGATTGTGTATATCTGGGCGCAGCGATCGGCAGAGGTGTAGTTCATGCAACAACGATTTTACATTAACCATCGAAAACATGAAGTTCCGTGCTTAGGCGAGGCACACAATTCATAACAAGCTGAAGGTTATTTGGAGAAAACGTATAAGACCGTGATACGATTGTGACAAATCTTATATCTTATAAAATTAAGCCTCACAACATCAACATAAACACATAAATGTATATTATTTATTATTTAATTATAAAGCCGACTTATCTGAAACTTTCGGAGAGAAAATATTTCTATGAAACGAGATTAATATGCATATGTATGTAATGATAGCTGTCACACCTTGCATGCAGTTTATGCTTCAATCTCATTTTTTCATGACACACATTAAAAAGAGATAATTTTTTTTTTTTGGTTATAGCCCAAATTGTTTGCTAAATATTTTCTCTTGCGGAAAGATATGCGAGCTTATTACGGTCGCTGCTTTGCAACGCCTACATTATTGTGGAGTTAAGTGATCGAAAATGTTAACATTTCTTGTCCATCGGAAAGTTAATAAAATATTATATTTCAATAAATATTAAACATGTTCGAATAATTATTCTCTCAAAGGCCATCACAGCAAATACCGTCTTGTGGAAGCCAGTGACAAGCCAATAGTCGCTAACATAAAAATGCAAACAAGCATTGAGGTTTTTAAAACTAAAGAAATAATCGGTAATTGTTGCAAAAACTCTGAAGAACCACAGCCAACATGTCTTAACACACAATTTTGCGATGTGGCAGACTAGCTCCTACTTATGTACGTATAGTAGACTTGCATCCAGACGCATGACCTTGTTTGTAATCTAGGTTGTAACGAATTAATCGAATAGTATGCCTTGTAAAAAAGTTATTAACCCAGGCAAGCATGAATTTCTGTTTTCTAAATGACAAAAGTGAATATAAAG
Source organism: Bactrocera latifrons (assembly GCF_001853355.1). Taxonomy (NCBI): domain Eukaryota; kingdom Metazoa; phylum Arthropoda; class Insecta; order Diptera; family Tephritidae; genus Bactrocera; species Bactrocera latifrons. The sequence goes on along the minus strand of NW_017537212.1, from coordinate 1,427,964 downwards.
TTCTGTTTAACGCTTTGCTTTAATTATTTCTGTCACGACTCCTTGTTATTACTATTCTAGACATATTCAAGGTACCAATTTAATATGATAACATTCAGTTCCGATTTACATGGCTGAAATGGCACTAATGAAAACCATTGTAAAGCTATTTTGGGTATTTCGCGCACGTTCTTTTCGCCACACTCGCATGCGTTTGGACGACATTCAACCGAAACCGATGATTTTGAATATTTAAACGCATATGGAGGTTGTTATTGCGTTGAGAGAATCGTGAGGAATCGTGAGTAATCGCGATTCTCTAAATGTATCTATAAATCTTCTTGCTAATACGAGGGACTATCGATTTACGAGGTCGTAAAATGGCAATAATCCGCGCGTAGATAAATAAATAAAAAGTGCAATTCAAGAACGCATTTCAAAATTTGCAGATATTAATTTTTATGCATTCATTTATTCACACTAAACCTTTTAGGCAAAGCGAAAATTTGCGTGGAAATTTTCAACAACTTTTTCGTAAATTAATTGTTTTCGCTAAGCAAGTTTTCGCGTTGAAATGAAAGCTTTAAAAGATAAAATATATATTGTAGTAAAGTGAAATATTGCAATTACAGTGCAAAAACTTTTTGCTTAACGCTCGTATGCATGTCAGTTAGTTAGCTAATTAAAATTGTAGTTTTACAAGTAAAAAAAACGGCGAGTAGCCAGTCACGAGCTCTTATTTAAGTAGCCAAATTGGAAAAAATGGCAGCTATTTAGTAACTAAGTGTTTGCTAAGCTTACTTTTTAATTTATGACCGCATCCGCCTGAGATTCCGTTTATCTGCTACACAAGCGTTTATCGTGCTATTCTGGTCGAATTCTAACAATGTAGCAGACGGGTGCAGGGTTGCATTAGTCGACGAATTAGACGGCAATAGAGCGCGCATCGGTTGAATAGACTCGAAGTTTAAGATAGTGCTGAAACTGTAAGAGTTAGGTGGTGCAACGCAGAAAATATTAGTTAAAAACTGTCTTGACTTTTATTAATAAAATTATGTATAAAAAACATTAATTTTTCTAAGTCTCAAGTTGTATTTTTCTTTTCTCCTCTTAATATATTATCATTTACTTGTTTCATACATATAATCTCTTATTGTTTCGCCGCTATGTCCCATTGCGGCACTTTCTCACTTTACACAAAGTCGACTCGGTGCCCATATGCCTACGCATGCGTAGGTTGTGTCGGCGTCTGCCAACCAATGAATTTAGGTAGCGATCTCGGTGATTACTCAAGTTGCACGCGACACCAACACACACACATTCCCTGGCTCGGCTATGTGACCGGTCATTGAAGCAACAGACAACTATATTAAACAATACTTTTTATTACATAGCGCAACAACAACAGCAGTTTAAGAAATTATGATTTTTTAAATAGTAAAAAAGCTACCAACAACAAGTTGAAAACAGTTTTAATTACTGTTGCACAAAATTAATTGTAAACAAAGCGAAGAGAGGAAGCAGTTCGCTGAGTTAATGAAACAGGGGCCGCAGCGAGTTACTGTTGAACTGACTGACCGACTAACTAAGTGATGTGATCATTAGTTCGCTGACAAATTCGTAAGACTTTTCGCTGCATTTTGTATTTATTTGTTATGTAAACAGTTGAGATAAAGTGAAGGCTCTGGAAAATTCGCGATTTGAATATCAACTTTTATTTTAATATTTCAGTTTTATACACATATTTACATATTTGTGGCTTATAAAAGCGCTTACAAAGTAAATGAGAAAAAGGAAAAGGTATTAAAAAATTTATCGAATAACATTTTAATAAAAAATTGTAAAACTCATTTATAATTAAGCCATACATTTTTGTTACTGTCAGACGCTAAGCAAAGGGCGATAGGTTTTTATGCTTTGTAAATAGATTAAATGTTTAACCGCCAGCTCGAATGAATATATAATAGGGGAGCAGAACACCCATAGGCATTAAAATAATAACCACTTTTGACTCAATTTTCCTCCACAATAAATAGGTGTCACCTACTTACGACTACCTAAGCGGTCCTCACATCTGCAGTCCCTACACTGTATAATATATGTATATATATATATATATGTGTGTATATGTATTTTTTGTAAAATGTCTAAATTTGTATATTAGGGGCACTCATACATGCACACTTACTGTACCTTTTTTGCATTCAACTGTTTTAATTTCCAACTTAAATGTGGCACTTTAGCTTCTGACAGGAAACAGCTTCAACAGTTAATAAAAACAGCAACAACAACATAAAAACTGTCTAACGGTCCTATACAAAGAATTTAAACAATTTTTCTGCGCCTTTTAAGCAGGAAGGAACTTGTTGCCGCCACCTAGTCGCTGCTCTCAGCCTCGCTGCGGTGGCTTATTTATTTAATTCAGCATTTACCTTTGCATTCGCAAACGAATGAAATACTCGCGAACGGATGTGAAGCACAAATGAGCGAAATCTAATGAAAAAATAAAAATATTTAACGCGCTCAATGCGCTCAATGCCACCTGACTGGATTCTGCTTGACTTTATTTGCTGTTATAATATTATAGTTGTCGTTGTCGTTGACTGCCTGTTACAAGCTGCTGCCTAACAGATTTTGGCAGCCTTGTCACGGAGGTCACACAGCCCAGCTAAGCTTTCATACGCACTGGTAGTGAATGGTAATGACGCTTGGCATTTATGGCTAAATCGTTTTTGGTGTAATTGAATTTTTATTAGCCGCACTCGTTCAATTCGTTCTTTTTTCATTTTTGCTCATTTTTGAACACATACCTTCTCTTTTGCTTGCAATTCTTCGTGCCTTTCACAACGCGTTTCCCCTCCAATGAGTTTTTTTTGTTTTTTTGTTTTATTGAAATGGAAAAAAATACGCCTTTTGTTGTTGTGATCATCTAAGATTTACCGAAAAGCCAGATATGTCCATAAACAATCGCAAAATCTATGAAAAGCTGGCGCAGACTCTCGCCAGTTTATTTGAGCCTGGGCAATAGGCCACCTCCCAATGCCTCCAAACTAAACTATTTAACAATTCTGGCACATTCTTATACTATTTTGTAGATGTAAGCATCACTTGTATCAAACATGCTAAATTATATTGAACTGGATAAAAAAAAATAGACTTTCAAAATACAAAAGTCAAGATGCCTCTGTGGCTCTTTGGGCAAAACAGCCATTTTATTCAGTTCAGTTACATCTACACTCAATGAGTGTATGCATTCATGTGTGTAAGTTAATGCGAGAAACCGAAGAGTATAACTGTTAATATGCATGTCAACAATTAACTGCAACCAATTACCGTTGCTAATTGTTTCCTTTAATGTGCAGTTGGTTTAGATTTATGAGCAGGTATTTGAGAATTATTACACGGGCAAAAAGTTAGTTAGAGTTATTTATCAACTGCCAGATGAATTAGAGGTAAATCGATGATGAATACAAACGTAAAATATTGGAAACAAAAGAATTAATTAAATTCATGAAATATATTTATTTATTTATTATTTGTAAAATAATAATACAATTATTATTATACATTAAACATGAGGAGCACTAGCTACAGAGTTATGAAATATATAAAATGAAATATAAAGTTAGAAATATGAAAGAAAAATGCTTCTGTGCACTCTTGCATAAGGGTATGTAAACCCCAATACATATGTCACGAATTGGCGCCCTCGTGCGTATGAGTAACCTTTGATAGCAGGAGCGACCAACCGATATCTAAAAGCGACGTATTACGCTTTAAGAGCGGTATGTCAACAACCAAATTTATGTGTGCATTGGCAATGTAAAGCATTTCAATTACACTGTACTTGATCGGTTGGTGAAACTTCTTTCTATCAATATTTTTCATAATTTCATAGAAGAAGTGTGCTTAAATCGCATAAGTTTCACCAGCTGGTGGTTCCCTATAAAATTTATAATTAACATTTGTAAGTCATTATATATGTTTACTATTAAAATAATATTAAGCGGCCGTTCCTAATTGTTTATCTTAAAATTTTTATTAAAAACAAATATTTCTATAAAAAATGTGTTAATATACTTATGCTTTCATCAACATACTGATAATTTAAAATGCTTAAGTTTTTATGCCTTCCAGATGAATTTAATGAACATTATAGCTTTCTTAGCAGTTTTGTGAAAGTAGAAGAGTAGAATATATATCATAACTAAAAAAGGCGTGATAGCGCGTTTTCCGTCCGCAATATTTTAGAACTATAGTTTACTTAAAATAAATTTTAGTGACGTAAAGGCGGCAGCCTACGACAGTAAAGAAGGAGAGAATGGCGCCAGCAGTTGAAGCGTTAGAACATCTGCTAAATATGATTAATATTTTATAGTAACGTCATCATCATTTTAGTTAACAAAATAATTTTAATAAGGTTCTATTAAACCAAATTTAATTTTGGCATACAAGATAAACAAACTTGTTTACCAACAATTACGTGAATTCCATAATTAATTATTATATTTAAAAAGTTATCTTTACATTTGCGATTAAACAATGTGCTTGAAATCGCCGAGGCGCTCATCCAACCGCAGAGAATGGTAGTTCCATTTTCCACTGTGATTTAATAAACGATTTATTTAAATAATTTTTTTAATCATGTGAATTTAGTAAATATTTTTATTCAAAAGGACTTTTGCTTTTATGGTAACCAGACTTTGCTGATAACGAAAGCTACTTAACAGTTATATAAGTCCCGAGAAGCATTAAAGCTTGTTATTTTCAATTTAACTGCCTGTAAACATAATTTATATCTGAGACACTGTTGAAATAAGGCCACAACAAAAGCACGAAACAAACTAAATATTTCAACATTTATGTAAGTACTGATGCATGCATTAAGAAGCTACGATAAACAATGCAAAAAGTCGATTTCCGCGGAACAATAGCCACGGCAAGGTTTTTGAACCTTGTTCCAAAGGCTGCTACGTGTTTACTTACTTCAAAAATGTTTCTTACACGCATCAAAATCGCCTCATACGAAATACAGCAACAGCAGTTAAGAAATATATACCCTTCACGATTAAATGCACTATCTCAGCCTCGTCAAAAAATAAAATTGTAGTTGTAAGGTAATTGACTTCAAATTGATGAAAAAATTTTTGCAAAAAATTCAAATATCTAAACAAGTATAATAAACTTAGTTTTCAGAAAAAAACTGTAAACAATAAGAAATAAAATGCCACTACATCTCTTTTCCGCTAATTCTAAAACATTTTACTTACAACCAACAAGAGGGGTATACTTAGAACCGTCGATTTCAAAGTGCAAATCAATTGCTACTGCTTTTAGCATTGTGTATCACAACTGTTGCCGTTTGTTTTCAGTATCGTCGCGATGATTCAAGCAGTTGTTGCTGTGATCATTGTTATTGGAATGGAGATATGGTAGCACAGGTGAGTGTGTGTGTATGGCTACGTGCTGAAATTCAAATGTCACCGATTTGGCAACGGCTTTTGGGTAATTGTGTAATGACAATAGAAACAAATATGTACAATATAACTCCCACAACAACAAACTCGAAATGTGAAATGTCGAATAAAAAATTAAATTCAAAAACACAATGGGCATAAAACCTCAACGATCGCACAAATCAACAGCAAAATCGATAAAAATCCAATCTGTCTAAACTTCACAACAAATTTAAGAGCACAAACAGACATGCGCCGCTAACCAATGTCTTCGCCGATCATACCGGAGCTTTCTGCCGCGGACGTTGATCTCCGCGTTGCATTTTAATAGCAACATATTCGACATTTTTACAACTACTTCGTCACTCTGTTTTGCACCGATCTTAATAACTTTGCACTGTGGCAAGCGACTTGGAGACATTTAAGCCAGTAAGGTTACAGATAACCCAAAACAAGTGTAGAAGTTACATTTCAAGGCACATATAGGGTAGTGTAAATCTTGAAATTGAAATGTGTCATCGAAAACTCATCACAAAAACGAAAACAATCCTCAATTCGCATTTGTGCAACAAGGAAGGCAAGTTGTGCATGGCTTATATACACAATCGTTAATATGTGTGCGCGTGAAAACTTGACGGCTGACAGGAATTTGTAGTATTCGACTGTCACGCTTGTCCAGCTGATTTCTCATGTCATTCACACACGTCTGTTGAAGGCTTAGCGGTTGAGTGAATTTATGCATTTCGAGTTAATTTATATTTAGCGCCTTCGCGAAGCAATTTCTTTCAATTGCACATTCATTGCATACAAACAATTTCCGCACATTTTCAAGCATATGCCCGCAGATTTCAAGCAAGTGGCCGAACAGCTGACTAACTCACTCTAAGATGGCTTGGTGGTCGGTCGGCGGCATGCGCTGTTGGCGCATCGACTCGCTGGATTTTGCCGCTAATTATTATTCAATCAACGCACAACACACGACTTGGTGCTTTCTTTTCATTTTAAAATTCCATAATTTGCCTCCAAATGTACTAGCTGCATTGCTCGCGTATTGCCTGTTAGACATTGCTACAATTACAGCTATTTTACGCCGATATATTGATATATTTATATGTTCGTATGGTAGCTCGTTTGCTGGTCCGTTTTCGGATTTGTTAAATCATTTTTGGAAATCGAACGAGAAAATGCCTTATTTGAATAGTAATTACAGCAAATATATGAACGTGTGCATATTCATTTGCATATATGTATGTACATATGTATGTATTCAAATATTCAAATTGAAATGATCACACATTGTAGCCTTATCTAGGCGTAAAGTAGTATACTTGGCCAACGATAAAGGCAAAATGTAAACAGAAATACATATAGAAAGCACTTAAAAAGCCATTATATTTAAACAACCGCATTCTGACTGACTACTTTTAGATAAGCTAATTTTCATTTGTTGTATACATGCTTACGTACGTATGAAGACTTAAAAAGTGCCTGAGAAAAATGCGTGCAAATGCAAAAATGCACGCAGTTCAGTTCTCTTAAAATGTTCGGATCCGGAAAGGGAAATTTATAAAACTCACGTTATTTGCTATCGAAAATTATGTTTAAAAATAAAATTGAGTTAGTATTAATTAGAATAAATATACATTCTATACATAATAACACTGGCAAACACTGTTTTTGTCACATGAACTTTGTTATGATTTTTATTTATGTTGGTGTACCCTCATTAAAAATATATAACAGTTTTGTTTCATTAGTTATTTACATTAGTTAGATTATAAATATGCCACGAAAGTATTTGAACAACCCGGACAATTTTTATTATGTGTGTGGAGAATTAACTTTTACATCTCAACGTCGAAGTTTTACATCATTAATTGAACAGTGCTATTTAGACTATTTTCGTTTTCCTGTAAGGAATCAAGACAAATCCTGGGTTCCACATAAATGTTGTGTAACGTATGTGAGGCTCCTATTAGGTTGGGCTAAACAAGAACCTAGACATTTGTCATTTGCCATACCAATGATTTGGACGGAACCAAAGGATCATGTAAGTGATTGTTATCAAATCCAAACACACTATCTAGTATCCAAACTTGCCTTCGGCCAAGAGACCCACTACATAACGCCGAATTGCCTGTGCCAATGCCTCCAAATCGATCAAAAAAAGAGAATTCTAGTCCGGAATTTATTCTCAGTTAGTATAATAAGGTATCTGAAGATAGTGACTCAAGTTATGAACCGTCGACTTCAAAAGGACCGCACTTATTGATACAACGTGTTTTAAACGATTTAGTACGTGTAGATTAAACGACTAGAACTTACATTCTCGTGGTACAAAGTTGTCTTATTTTCGACGTCGTGTCGATGAAATAAAACCTTACTTTTCCGAAGGACGCGATTTAGTCTATTATAGTAACGTTCCTGTTGTGATGAATTTATTAAATTTCGAATATGATCCAAGTCACTGGCGACTGTTTATTGACTCTAGTAAACTAAAACTAGTTTGAAAGCACTGATACTTCTAAACGGAAAAAAACGTCCTTCAGTCCCGATTGCTTATGGTTCTAATATGAAAGAGACTTACGAAAATATGAGATTTATACTTGAAAAAATTTAATACAGTAAATACGCTTGTAAAATTTGTGGTGATTTTTGAGTCGTTGCACTTTTACTTGGACTACAGCTTGGTTATTTGTGAATGGGATATAAGAGACAAAAAAAATCACCATACAAAGAAAGTGTGGCCCAAGTGTGAATCACTAACTCAAGGCCATAAAAATGTTAAAAATTATCTTCTAGTGAACTTTACCAACTTACAGTTGGGTATCTCGAATTCCGAGGTGAACTTACTATAATGACTGGACTAACCGCAAGCACATCCAAACTCTTCGAATATTTTCACTGAACACACTGTGTCGACCTTCACACCATTTCTTTCTTATCACTCCGTCCTAAATTGCGTTTCGTTTGCAAAGTAAATTCAATTATTTAAGAAATGTATAAAAAGCCAACACTTTTGCAATTAAACATGCTTAGGCAAAAGCGGCGCGCACATCATAAATCATAGAAACAACGCGTACTTAACATCGGCAAGTCGATTGCAGTCGGGTTTTTTATGTCAACGCAATTCAATGTCACGTCAACCGAAATGTAACTGTGTCGACCAGTTGCGCGCATTGTGGCTTAATTGGCGGCAAGCGGTTAGCTGTGGCTTGGCTACTACCAAGCAGCCACACACATACATGCCGACAAGAAGTCAGCCATACGCACACACATACCAGTGCGTCCTCGGACTAAAGTCATGCAATGCCAACCCGCATGTGTAATACACGTATGCGCATATGGACATACATATGTAAGAATGCATGTCGCCGTAGTTGTGCGGCAAGCGAGTTGCTAAATAACTGAAAATTTCTTGATAGCAAAAATATTGGCGCAAACACCGCAAGTGTGGGTATTCCTTTAACGGGCGAAATGCCTGCAGCACGCGTGCGCTCGCACAAATTCTCACGCACATTTGAACATTTCCATATATATGTACCTACATATGTGTGCCGTGAGCATAACTGTGTGCATAAGTGTCCAGGTGAAATGGCGCGTGTCGTTCATTTTCTTCGGTTTCTTTTATTGTGTGCATGTGTATGTGCTTAATTTTTTATTTTGCTATTTTTTCCTTTGTTTTCTATTGTTTTACTTTGCAATTGGCATGCAAATTCACGCTGCGATGGTAGTTTTTGAATGGGCCGGCGCCTTGAAGCGACAACTGTTGCTGCGACCAAGCAAAAAACGGTGCGGTGTGTTGAAGAGCGGTGTGTTGAAGGGCCAAAGCAAAGGCGCTGGGCGCTACAAAAACCATATTAAATGCAAAACCAAACGCTAATAACGAAAGCAATAACAATTGCGACAAAAATGTATGTCACTTGCCATATTCGATTCTACCGCAACTTGTTGTGCTGCCTGCTGCTGCTTGTAATTTGCGGTTTCTTAACTCAAAAACCTTCAAATAAGGTGGGTGAACTTCAATGGGGCCCAAAAGGTGAATACGCTGCGTTTATTTGAATTATTTGTATACACATATAACTATCACATAATTTACAATTAAAAACTGTATCATTGCAAAAAACATGTGTAATAACTGCAACGTCCACAGGATCCTAATTTTGAATCCCCAAACAAAGCAAAGGTACTTTTCAGCACACAGTTGCGCACTAATGTAAATCGCGAAGTCGTAAAATAAATTTAAATGCTCAATCTCCATTTGATATTTTGATATTTTGTACCAGAATTTCGATGTTGACTCAGTTCAACGTCCGTTTATCTTTTATTACCGTTTCAACTATGAAGTTATCAGGCTGTATGTGCGTTCTACTGTTGGCCCTGACAAAAACGCGAGTATGAAATTACCTTCTTCTCGAAAGCGAAATGTGTGACCTTATGATGGATCTTTTTTATCTCTTGTTTTTTCTTTTCTTTTTGACAAAAAATTAACCTTCATGTAAATGCAAACATTAACAACAAAGCGTTCGTTTTTTGTATATGAATGATCTCGGACGAAAGAAACTGAGACAGACTCTAAATTAAAACCCAAGACAAGAGAAAATATAAATGCATTCACGAAAAATTAAGATACACTTAAACTTCAAAATAATGCAATTCGGATAACTTACAAAAGCGAAAGAAGGGCACAGAATGAAAAGAACATAAGAATTAATATATAGCATATGTGTATATATGCATGTATACATACATATATTTGTTTTACCCCCGATTGCTATAAATAACGAGTCTCTCATGCAAGAAACGCGTAAAGCTATTAGAAAAAATGATTACAAATTTGAAATAAGTATGTAAGAAATGCTTTGATTCGTTAAGAAATTCTTTCTAAATAATAATTGGCTACTAAATTTGACCCCTTCTCACTTTCCTCACCGTCCAAAACATGTTTTTGATTTCTTCAGCATTCTGTTCTTCTTTTTTGTTAAACATTTAGAATTGAACTGTTTTATATCAATTTCGTTTACAATTGGCGACAAAAGTGAACAAATAATTCGCGAAAAATATTTAGCTCCGGCTACTTAAGTTAAACACATTGAAAGCGAGATTCATAATTAACATATTAGCTTTTCTGTCTCAAAATATTTCGTTAAGCAGTTTTACGGGTTATTTAGCAAAAAATTAATCAACTTGCTTTTTTTGAAAAGTAAAAAACATTAAATTTCTTTTTTCACATTTCTGTTGTCGAATATATGTACACACATATGTGCAAATAAAAAATACATTGTAAGTCAATAAAGCGAGTTTATTAGAATTTTTGTTAAAATTAACTAAAAAATAAAATCTGAATGTAAATTATAATTTTAAAATCAATTTAGTTGTATTTTTTTATTTTGAAACGCGAACCCATAGCGAAATATATGTACGAACTTTTTAACGTGAGGTGAAAAAATATAGGAGACAACAACTCAATATTTTAGTAAAAAATTATTGAATTGGAACGATGACCGCGCATAAATTGTCCCGAGACATCATCCGTCTGGTGTAATGTTCCACAAATAAATGTATATATTCCTTCTTAAGGAAGCAGTCAGCGTAATGAAAATTTTAAACCCAGTCTACTATTTTCCTTAATTATAGTAACTCCTTCAAAGTCCTACCTATTTGATAACCGAAGTGCTAAAAATGTATCATAAACAATTTATAACTGTTAAAAACTTCCGTTACAACATGTGATATAAAATATGGTTATGAGTACGTGTGTACATTTTAACAAATTTCCTTCGTGGATTTTGGTCACTTTTGTTTGATCCTTTTGCTCTTCCATTTGACACCTATTTGCTATTGTTTTACCGTTAGTTGTGCTTTTCACCTTTTTATTTTTCCACTATTCTTGCATGCAAAGCCATTGAGACATCACCTCGACCTGTAACCTATCGAACAGACACAATTTACCACTTGACCAATATTTGCTTGTTGGATTTTGTAGATACATACATATGTTCTCTTGCATAACACGAAAAATAGACAAAAAATTGTTTATGTAGTATGAACGAAAATATTGATAAAATAGATATTTTCAAATGACATAGTCCTACAAAATGAGGTATAAAAAAGTGGGAAGAAAAAAATGGCAGCTGGCGCCAGGTTCCCTGTAAATAATACTTAAGGATGTAAATATAAATAGTACGGTGTTTGGGCAGTTAAAACAGATTTAGATGGAAGCCAGTATCTTCGGTCTTAAATTACTATTTGACCACTTACAGCTTGTGTAAAATAAAAATCTGCAAACATCCCGTTATCTGTACATATATGTATGAATAAATTTGTAATGAAAGTCGAGAGAGGAAATCAAAAAGTGGAATTAAATCAGTTTCACCTATTCATTAACAGTCGTCGCGCCACATCCATAAATACCATATGTATATGCGTGCACCAAGATCGCCATAGTCTGACAAACAAAGCCACCAAGCGGCGTGATTAGCACCTGGGCGACGGTGCATTGACGCACTTGTAGATATGACACAAAAAGAAGAAAGAAATGAAAAGGTAAATAAAAATACTGTACGAAAACGAAACGAACAGCGAAAGGGGAATTATGTGAAAGAGGTGCGTATGAATATCAAGTACCGCCATTCCAGTACCATAAATTTTGTGATTTGGTGATCGCCCATGATCAGCAGTAAATAACATGTTAGAAAGTGGTTTGGGTGAGAGCGCCAAATCGGCCGTGACAGTGGCACTAGGAAATTGTTGAATAACGTATTTTCAAGCCAAAACCGGCATGACTAAATCAAATGTAGGCAAAAAATAAAACGCCAAAAAATAGAAATAACATTGTTTGTGCAACCAAAATCCTCAGCGGAAAAGAGCGTGTATTGTTTAGTTTGCCTTTTAGATGGAGTTCCATTTGGCTTTTCAATGTACCAAAAATGCTGTCTCAAGCTGAAAATTTACTACGCAAACATTGAAGGCAGATCTCTTTAGTGTCACGGGCTTATGTACATACTTGTATGTACATATGTGTGCATTTGATTAAACACGAGCATTTATAGGTATGTACAAGTATTTCTTGACGCGATGGCAGCTTGGCAGCTAAAGAGCCCTTAGATGCAAAGGAACATAATAGAAAAGCCAAAACAGCAAAAAACTTGTACATTGAACTCGCAAGTTGCTTACAGAAAACAGCTGCTCCAAAACCTGATAATTTGTTCTGTACCTGTAGTCTATCCGTTAGATATTTTATTGTGTTGACGATCGCCAAAGATCAACTCGACAACCATATTGGTTATTGTTGTACGGGTTTACTTTATGGGACACATCATTTACTTGCTTTGGGTGTATAGGTTTCACCAAAATTATGGTTTTTACAAAACTTCTTCTACTGCCTACAAAAGCACTAAATATGCGTACTATTTAGCTGAGAGCTGCGAAAAAGATGCTGAGGCAACAGAAAACAGTTTACTAACATGTACTAGGAAAGCATTACAATTAAAAACTGTATTATTGCAAAAAAAACATGTGTAATAACTGCAACGTCCACAGGAAAATGCTAGGAAAGCATTATGCATCCTTAAATCCTAAAAGTGCTGAACCTGGCATTTAAATGAAATTTATGTGATTTCTTTTTGATTAATACATGCTTTGGTAAATAGCTTGGTAGTTATTTTAATAAATTAACATTATTTTAATGAAAATCCACTGCCTAACTTTCTTGGTCAACTTTTCTTTCTTTATTAATTTTAATTTTTATTATGACGACTTGAAAATTTGGTTATTTCAAAAAGGAAATACAATATACGGTAAAATTACTCATAATCCGACATCCATCTTCGTAGTGTTTTTGTCCGACCTAGGGAGCTATTATATATTACATAAAGTGCAAAAACGAATGTTTCAAATGTATTCTTAGAGTCAGAAGCTGCAACTCAGAACTATACATATTTCCACTGAACTAATAAATGCAGGCAGGTGTGAATTGATCACAATTGTCCCATTAGTTTCCCTTAAGCCACAATGAACCGAGTGGCGCTAGCGCAAGTCAATTTGTTTGCCGTGATCATTTTGCGTATTGTTCTTAAGAACACTGTCGCAAAAATCCTCAATTTAATGGAAATTAAATTAAAACGAGAACAAGAAATTGTATACAATTTCCTTGAAAAATTTATGGAATCTTTTCTGTTTATCAGAGATAATTTGAAAGAAATATTAAGCTGAAAAATCTAGAGAACATCGATCTAACAAGAGATTTTTTGTTCCTGGACMTGTTAAACTGGTTCTGTAGAAACTAGTAGAAAATCATATGTGGAGATAACGAGAATGAATATCAACTGATGAATCTTTGAATTTTGAATAAGAATTGTCACTGAATATTTTTCCAAAATGTTAAAATAAATATGTAAAATTACCAATTTTACTAAATTGAGATGGCTGACGCTTCCTGGCTGTTCGATAACAGATTTTGAGCTGAAATATACCAAAAGATGCSTGTTGAACCCTTATTTGGGTCATTCTTTCTTATTTGACTGTACGAACATATTTCACTATGCAAATATTTATTAGTTTTAGGGCGAAAATATTTTTTTTTTTTTTGAATTTAAAGAAGCAACCAATCTGAAAAAATGAAAAGTAAAAAACACAAATCCGCTGAGTTCTGCAGTATGCAAAATGCCGTCTGCCATATAAGCGTGAGCACTTCTTTTGGCTTTGCAAGCGATTTCTCTCGTGTGAGCTCTTGGCATTTAGCACTGAACGTATTTAGGTTTTTCTTGTTTAATTACAAATTTATTTCGTTCGAGACGTTTTGTTTTCACTTTTAAACCTTGAACTTATTTTGATATCGCCACGTTTTTTCGTTTTTTTTTTTCAACGTCAACTACAAAAAAAATAAGTGGCCGTCTCAAAAAACCAAAGCCAGCAAAATTACTTAATATTTGTTCAAGTCATTTGGCGGCGCTGAGTAGCTTTAAGCTCGCTTACTACACAGCGTAGACGCGCGGCCTAAACAAAGAAGATGCCCAGGTATTTGTTGTACGCATTTATTTACATATGTACGTATGAGTATATGTATGTATAGAGGTAAATATAACGTATTTAATAGTTTTTTAACAGCTAAAATGCAGATCAAAGACTTACTTGATAACGGTCTGCATGATAGGTCGCTTATGAGTTGCGGTCGAACGTTGCTGCTTCAAATGAAATGCGTTAAAAATGGTAAATAATTTCGTAGAATTTTTAGCGCGAAACTGTAAAAGACATAAATTATTTATTCGACATTCGCTTTATTCGCAAGACATGAATTATTAATTAAATTAATGAGCATAAAATAGCGCACGACTGCTCTTTTTTAATTTTTGATTAATTTGGTATTTATAAATTTCGATTTTTTCACATTTTTAGTTTAAGCTAAGGTAAGTTTTGAAGTTTGCTTCAATATGCACTTTTCGCAAAATTCGTCGCTTACGCTTTCTTATCAGTCAAAAGTATGTTTTCGTAATTCGCCTTTTTCCGCCTTTCCCGGGCTGAAATTTTTTAAGCAAATTCTTTCATTTTCAAATTAGTTTGGTAAATTTTCGAACTATTCAATAGCGACGCGCGCACATGCACACCTCCACACACAAGCGCGAACAGTAACACGCGTCAATTAACGAACTGACGAAGCGGCACTGACTGGTAGTCCAATATCTAACAAGTAGCAAGTTGTTTAGTATAAATACCTAGGTATTAGCGGCAAACGACAACCGTTCGACAACGCTGGCAACGATCAACTGAAGTTGGTGGGACAATCAAGCAACGGTTTTATATGCGAATTTCACACACGAATGTTAAGAGCAAATACAGCAACAACAATAGCTTAATATTGCTGCAACAGCAACAGCGGCAGTAGTAGCATCAGCAACAAGAGTCGTCGACAGCAAGTAGTGCCTTGGCCAACAGCAACAACAACCACTACTTTAACATCAAGCCGTCAACGTCTAATCCAATAGAGGCATCGGCCCCACAACGATATACACGAACGCCAGCGTCTTGTTTGTGCGGGTACGCATATGCACGAATATATGGTATTAATTTTTGTGTATATGCGTGTGCCTAAACCAATTCGTGTAGCTCAGTTGTCCAGCGGAGCACTTGGCGGTTACTGTGCCGATAGCAGTTGATAGCGGATTTTTACGAATAGTCTTATAAGGCAGACGCTCAACTTTACTGAGCGCGAGTGCCACAATCGCTCCGAAATAGTGTAACTAATATTTATAAGTTTTAGAGCAGGCGAGTAAAATTTAGTAGCTCTTTTCTTAAATTTATTATCTATATTAAAAGAGACGTATTTCTAATTTTTTATAATATAGAGAACGCTTGAATTTAATTATGTAAAATTATAAAATAAAAGTTCATCATTATTTTATATTTCCATATATGTATGTATACATGTCAAGAACCGCGAGGAAATATCCATTTCATGAATTTTGTTAATACCTTGCCATATGTCAAACCGGATAAGTTATACAGGGCACTCTGTACCAAGGCTTAAACTAAATCAATCCGTTTTCGCCGGAAATTGCCGTTTATCAATTAAATTCCGTTACTTATGATTGTGGTAATTAAGGTAAGCCTTTGAAGAACTAAAAGATCTCCAACACATGTAAAGCTAGAAAAGGGTGTAAACTGGCTTTAAGGCGAAAGATAGATTAATTTTCTCAAATATATTAATATAGTATTGAGTTACATAGTACTAAACTTACTATTCAATATTTACAATTAAAGCAGGAATGTGTCATCAACCTCTACAGAAGATATTAGTTTCACTATTTATAAAAAATTTAAAGACTCTGTTTTTCCAAAACATTCTGAAAACTGTAGTCCATACTCCCTGTTATTGTGTAATTATTTTCATTCCCTTCTCTCTGTGTGTTCATTTTCACTCCAACCGTTTCAACATGAAAAAATAAGCAACATTGTTATTTTCACTATAGAATTTTTCATCCTACAATAATTTAGTGAAAAGTGGTGAAACCGCGTATTTCTCGCAAATATAGTTTAAAAATTATAAAAGATTATAAGCTAATTTAAAGTCGTTGTGTTCCATATATATTCATATTTAGCAAATTGTTTCTTCTCTTAGATTACTTTGGTTCTAAACATCTTTTGTGATACAGACACCAATTATATACCATAGCTTTTTCACCAGTTTACACATTTCATTATAATATTAATGCATATCTGAAATATAGGATTATTTTCTTTTTAGCTTCATATATAAGTTTAAGGAATTTGTAAAAGTTTAAATTTACTAATGTATGTTTCTTCTTTCGAGCTCATGTCTCCTTTCACAAATTATTCACACAATTAAATAATCGTATGATATTGTTTAAATTCATCCAATTAAAACAAGTGTAATAAAACAAATTGTTTAAAAATGACCGACATTCAGAATATACAAAATGTATCGGACTGTGTGCCGCTTTACTTGCCACATAGTTTATACCTTAAACCGCTGGCCAAGATGACAATATCTGTGTCATTGCCTGTTAATAAGACAGGTAAATCCATTTCCCACCTAGATGTAATGGAAAAATTAAGTGCCGCTTTGAAACCGGATAAGTTTTTTGTTTTAAAAGTAAGTATCTTGAGCATAACTTATGCATTGAAACTAACGATTTATTCACGCAGGCATCAAAAAGCACAATAGATTTCATTCGCTTCGAAGCTGAGTTGGAGGATCGTACTAAATTGCGCAGTGCCATTTCTCGCATCGATGGAGTGTCTCTGCGTTTATCTGGTTTTAGTGAATCATTTCGGGTACGTGCAACCGAAACAAAAGATGAATTTCCCACCCGACATGATTGGGATTCATTCTTTCGAGATGCCAGCAATATGGATGAGATGAAGGCCGGTGAACGTCCTGACACCATACATCTAACGCACTTGCCCGTTCGATGGTTTTGTCCCAGACATATGGAAAATGACGACAATGTCAAACCAAGCGAAAGTATTTTCAAACGAATTTTCGAGAAATTCGGTAGCGTTCGTTATGTTGATATACCCATATGCGATCCCTATCGAAACAAAATGAACGCAGATATCAATGGCATGAAGACATTTAGCTATGAGCATGGAGTACTCTTTGAAGCGTAAGTAAATTTTGAACCCCACTGTGGAAAAACAGAGTAAATATGTATGTGACTAATTCTTTAGTTACGTTCAATTCGATGAGTATATGGGGTTTGTACGAGCGATGGATGACTTTCGAGGCATGAAATTAGTTCGCAAATTTGTTGATAAAACCCAAGCAATTAACATTAATGTTACTTTTGACAAAACGAAGCATCTCAGCGACGCGCAAGTTCAACGTAGAGAGCGGGTACGCAAACGCTTGATACAAAAGGCACAAAGTGAGGAAGAAGAACGAGAAAAGAAGAAAAGAGAAGAGCTTGTAAAACAAGAACAAGAAAGGTCTGCAATTTTATTTGATTTATCATTTTATCTTAAATCATGAGTTAATGAAGTGCAACAAATGAGAATTGTGTTCTCACTTGTTGACATCTTCCTATGCACTTAGAGTTTTACGATTTTTTTTCATAAACAACTTCCGCCATAAAATTTAAGTTTAAGATTTTTGGGAAGCCAAGAAAAATGTCAGTATAATTGAAAACAAATTACGGTATAAACCAAACAATGAAGGGTAGCGAATAAAAAATTACAGGCAAAAAGAAGAACAAATAAAATTAGCTGAATTAGAGAAACAGCGCGAAAGAGAAGCGAAACGTAAGGAGAAACATCTGAAAAAGATACAGGAGAAAGGCCAAGTTGAAATATCACAGAAAATTCGTATCGAGGAGCGCAAACTAATGATTGCCCAGAGAAAATTGGAGAGCATACGAATATTAGAAGAGCTTTTTGACCGCATCAAGGTATCATTTTATAGTTTCAAATTGAAATACAGCTTTAATGTATGATGTGTAATTGTTTCTTTTTTTGTACAGTTAAAACATGAGGGAAAATATTCCAAATTAGGTGTTGAGAATAACAAGATGGATCTTCGAGACCGCTTGGTTGAAAAGTATAAAATGGCCACTGAAAAATTACTCACCGAACAGAAAAAGAAAGTAGAAGAAATCAAAACGAAAACCCCACTAATGGGTCTCCTTAAGAGTAGCAGACCTCGTCGCTCTGAAAGTTCTGATGTGGATGAAACTAAAGTGAAAGACAAACCTATTATCCCTCAGTCTACTACCGATGCTGCAAGTGTGCCTGCTTTACCTAATGTTGGACTAAATCCTTTAAATCCCTTCAAAGCTGTCGCAGCACTGGCTGCAGCTCCGGGTACTTTGTCTACGGGGTATCCGCCTGAGGCTGCTAACGAATGGATGAAATCCCTGTCTATGTTCCCGTATGTCCCTCCTGTGTTTGGAGGCATGTCTGCACTCTATCGACCGCCCAACGCTTTTCCTGTATCCATGAACTATCGCGGTTATGTACCACGTATACGTGGTCGCGGTCGAGGAAGCCGAGGCCGSGGTAGAGGTGGCTACGAAACATCGTATTACAATAGTTACAAAAATAATTACGACGACGAACAGTACGATGAAAATGATTACCGCAAAGAATCGTATTCACGCTCAAGGTAATTTTAATATGGAAAGGAAGTACTCTTAATTACTTACTAAATATTATTATTTATTTTGCAGAAATCGTTCACGTAGTCGCTCCTACACCTACTCACGCTCCCGTTCACGTAAACGTCAYTACTCCAAGCGCAGCCGATCTCGTTCGCGAAGCCGTAGTCGCAGTCGTACTCGTAGTCGAAGCCGTACACCTTCTCGTTCAAGACAGCGCCGTTCACGSAGTCGAACACGTTCAGAACGTCGTTCTCATTCACGTTCTTATACACGCTCACGCACTCGTTCCCGCTCGCACTCAAAATCGAAAACGAGACGCATTTCACACTCCCGTGATGAATCCAAAACTCGCAAATCGCGGTCACGTTCGCGTTCCAAAAGCCCCATACAACAACGTACTAATAAGAAGTTGGTATCCACACGTCGTTCTTACTCGACATCCGAATCATCCCGCTCACGTTCCAAGTCCCATTCACGCACACACTCGAAGCGTTCTTGGTCCAGACGTGGTGAAAGATCGCCAGGTAAAAGGCATGTTGTGTTAGAAGCTAACAAGTTAGTTCGATCGGCGGAGGAAATGAAACGTACAATAGAGAAGGTAACCCAAGATCGTATGCGACAGGAAGAACGAGAGATAAAGGAGAACTTCCGACACTGTAAGCCCAATTCAACAAGCAAAGTATCAAATTCTGGCACCATAGATACGGGGAATGCAATAGTGACGAGCTCTGAAAATGATATGAAGGATACGAAATATAGCGAAAACGGTGATAGTAACGCAGAGTTAGCAGCCAATTCAATTGSTCCAATTAAAAATAAGAGCGAAGATGCCAAGCGAAGTCGCAGCAGAGATCGTTCGCGTAAATATTCACATCGCTCATCTGGTTCAAGACGCAACTCATATGAACATGAAGCAGATACTTATTAAATACGTCAAACGCTTTTATTTAAGACAAAATAAAAAAAAAWTGATTTAGTTTATAAAGAGAAATAAATGTAAGCCGATATACCTAAGTAAATGTTACAATTGCTGAGTAGAAGCCTCAAAAAAGTAAATTATCTAAAACTTACAAAATGTATTAAAATTAGAAATACAGTCATTTGAATAACTACTTCAAGGCTAATTTAAATATCTGCATTATACACCATCAGAACCATAATGCAAACTCCGTTTCAGTCGCGAAAATAGGTGACCAAAGTTTCGACACCTAYCTTTTGTGAAGTTGTTATTAATTGCAGGTTGTGAAATGAAGTTTGAAATAAAATATCAGATTTGAAGTACCCAAATTGGTAAGTATATTTAGACAATAATTGACATCAACTGTTTCGACACCAGGTGTCCTTATACAAATTTGTTTGAGATAAACCTGAAAGCGTTTCGCCAAGATGAGTTCATTTTAATTAACTCTCCATATTTCAACATCCGTTTAAAAATCAGATGCAAAATAAATTGCATTTAACGTTGATGACTGCACAATTTAACATATACCATCTTAAAACCTGATTATCAAATAGCTCGTTTCTTCAACACATCATTTTATCATGTGGAAAGCAACCAATCTTACCACTCAACCGCTTTAAAATGCCAAATTTATATACTTCAATTTACATGATTCCATTTGACCTCTAACCTATAGTAGGTTATTCGATAAAATCCTAAATCCTGTGACAAATCTTGAAGTCCAAGACAAGGMAAGGCAAGTAAAATTGTCGTCCCAAAATACAAAAACACAGTTATGTGATTTTTCTCTTTGTACATATTCATATCATCTATTTCGGTAATATTAAATAATTTTTTTTAAATTAAAGTAGTTAATAATTGTTAAATGTTTCCAGTAAAACATAAGCTAAACATTAATTTACAACAGTGATGGCTTAAACATCTCATTTGCGCATACATAAAAGAGTTAATACATTTCTACATACTACGACTTTCCTAATGAGGGTATTATATTCTCTATTTCAGTTGCATCCTTATTAGAAACTGTGACTACAGGGGCACAGAACTCGTTTTCCTATATTCTAACGAAAAAAAACTTAGGACGTAATTCAGTAGTTTCATTATTTTTATATTTATAAAAAATCTAGTAGAGTGGAATACGGGCGTACGAAATTTGTACGTTCACTTCACGCTCACAAAGTACATGCATGCACACATCCTATCTTCAAACACTCGCTATTACAACTTCGGGTTTATATTTCTCACAATTACAAGGGAGATCTTACACAAAAAATCGATCAACAGTTCATGTAAGTGTACATATATATATATATATAAGTGTACATATATATATATATATGTATATATATTCAGCCCCTTATTGTGTTGTGTATATGTGCATTGTATATGTACATATTGCTGTTTCATAACCACCTAAAATCGCCTATTATTATTTCGTCCGCCGCGATTACGGCCACCGCCTCCACCACCACCACGTCGATTGCCTCGACGCTGGTTTCCGTAGTTGTTACCCATATTGTTGTTCATATTCATATTACTCATGTGCATACCATTGTTTTCGTCAGGACCAAGACCGCCACCGCCCTTAGGGAACATATTGTCCCCGTAATTCATGCTATCATTAAAACTCGGACCACTAWACGGACCATTGTTACCATTATAACCATTTTGATTAGGCGGTGACACCAAGTTCGGCCCACAACTCGAACCACTTCCCATAGGCGATGTGCTCCAAGGATTCTGTTGTGGTTGCTGTTGCTGCTGTTGGAAAGGCGGCCCCACTGCCCATGGACTGGGCCGACTCTGTTGCTGTTGCATTGGTGATTGGTGTTGTGGTTGTTGCTGATAAGTCTGTTGCTGTTGCGGCTGCGTTTGCGGCGTAAGCGAATCGCGCACATCATCTTCGTACTCGGACTTTTGTGGTGCCTGTTGTGACTTCATCTGTAGCAGACAAGGCAAAAACGGTTTCTTAAGACTTAGCAGTTCGCGCACAGATACAAGTTGGGCACTATGCTGGCGCGGTTCAAAGCGGGATCGTTTCGATGGTGGTGAACTTTCACGTCCCTCTAAGGTAGGCGACAATGAACGCGATCGATCGCGAATGGGCACAACATCACGCAATTCATCCAATTTACCCGCGTCAATATATTTGTTCAAGTAATCAGGACCCTGTCGTATGGCGACCATTACTCGCGAGTCCGGATGTACACGAATGAATCGATTGTAAACGAGCAGGCCAACAATTGCTTGTGGATCCATGGTGGTGAGCACACCACTCGCCAACATACCCTCAATTGTGCTCTCGCTAATTTGTTGATGTGACAAACCGCTAGTGTCTTTTGGCTCACGCATCGCCAGCTCATCATGAAAACTACTTTCGTCAGGGCGACGTGAACCTGCCCATTGGGCCTGAAAGTTTCGCGGTATAGGTTTGCTGTATGGTACTTTCTTCTCCCGATCACGATCACCCATTCTGGAAGGATCCAAATCCAAACCAGGAATAAAGCCTTTGTCGGCAGTGAGACTTTCCGTAAATTCGACTTTGTCCTCAGGACCCATACCAGGAATAACAGCATCATCTATGAAAACGATATTTAAAGTTAAATGCTTCGCCATAGATATATGGATCACTCTCGCACTCACCGTATTCGCAATCATCCATTGCTGCCAAACTCGCGGGCAAGGTGTTCAAATTATACTTATCACGCATTAAATCACCGGGGCGATTTCGTGTCCAGAACTTGATCGTGTGATCATTGGAGCCGGAGCAAAGTATATGACCCAACGGATGCCAGGCCAGTGTCCAGACTATGCTGTCGTGAGCGGTCTCTACACAGCCTATCTCCTTATCGGTACTACAGAAACAAATATTAATTTAAATAATAAAAAATTTGTGTTTGCAACTTACCCCACATTCCAGAAGAGTATGGAGCCATCGGAGCCGCCTGAGCAGAAGAGACCCTCATGTATTGGATGCCACGATACGGAGCTGGCCTCCTTTTTGTGGCCACGAAAAACTTGCATCTCTTCACGTAAATTACGCAAATCAAAAAGTTTGAGCAAATGATCACGGGATGCGGTAACTAACCAATTACCATTATCATTCCACTTCAAATCCATCACAGTCGATTTGTGCGCATGCCTAAATGAGGGGAATACATATAACAAAATTCTTTGAAAATGTCTTTGCTGTTTACGCGCAACTGACTTACAGTGTCGCTAACGCACTACCACTCTTTGGATCCCACAACTTTATTGGCTGCTGATTATCCTTACTACCCGACACAATCAGACCCTTCTGTGGATGCCAGTGCACGCATTTAACATCTGCACCATGGCCTGGAAGTTCGAACAATTATGCAGAAAGTCATTGAAAGCAATCAAAGTTTTTTATAGTCTTAAGAGAATATTTGAAAACCAGTGTTCTTAACTTTTTGGTAAAAAGAAAAAATAAACTATGAATTTATACTATTCTCTTATTCTATTTCTGAATGTCGAAATGATATCCACAATATTTTTTAATGATCGTGCTTTTCTCAAGAACCTATTATGATCAGTAAACGTTGAATTAAAATTTGAATCGTGACGAGCTATTGTTAGGTTACAATCAGTGTATTCCCTATCTACATTATTTTCTAATTCATAAACAGTTTCATATTTACCTCGCAGGACACGTTCCTCCTGACAGCGCAAAAAATCCCATATTCGGAGTGTACCATCATCGCTACAGCTCACAAATTTATTATCCGTCGGACTGAAGCTGTAAGCGTAGTAAGATATAAGATGTAAAACGGTTATGTCGGARATAAGCGATATGGAACGTTATTGTTGTTTTACGACGGATACGGGTTTCGTGCATATTCAATGGTTTGGTAAAATTTATTTATTTAAAATGTTAAATAACATTTTGCCGCACACATGTAATTCAACATAAAAAATGTCGAAAGAAAAATTATAAACATTTATTTTCAATATTTTAAATCTAAAAATAGCTTCATATTTATAGTTAAGTTTAATTATATTTTATTTAATATACGTATCTCTAGGCAAAGTTACACTTTTACAAGACAACAAACTAATAAATCTCTTTAAAAGCCTGCAGTCGCTAACAATTACAATAACCGTACAGCAAATTACAAAGCTGAGACTGGATTATGGTAAATCGTTCACTTCGCACTGTATGTGGGAGTAATGCAGCTTGGTCAAGATTTGTTTGGTTAGTTTGTTTTTATTTTATTTTATTTNTTTGTTTGGTTAGTTTGTTTTTATTTTTTTTTTTATTTAATTTTTTTTTTTTTTTTGTAGATTTTAAGGCAATATACATATGTATTGATATACTTCCCCCAATATTTTTAAATTAAATAAAATTACGAAAAAAGCGTTTATGTGCTTTTTTGTATTCCATTTGGATCTGAATGAAATTATTCAGTTTCGTGGTTTCAATTAGGTGTTTCCATTTGGCATGCACAAATAACAGTTTAAAATACAAATTCGTCTCAATTCTAACTTAATACCTGTCTAAAATTTCGTATACATATGTTTCGGGTTTTTTTATTAAAACATATGTTCCTAAGAAGCATTTGTAAATTGCAGTAAAAAATACCGTTGATCATATCATCAAAAGTGTTTTATTGAACAAAAAAGCTCTCATCTCATACTTAGAATAAAAAGCCAACTCCTTGTGAAATATTATTATTTATTTGAGAGCGTTTTCGTACTTCCGCTTTGCGGATTGAGATCGAATTTCCGTTTAAAGGCGCTAAATTATGACGAACAAAAACTAATTGTAAAAACTAGTGAAAATGTCTCAAGCTGCGCAACCAGAAATCACCATATCTTTCCATATTTATTAATAAATAATTGTACACATAAAAAAGTTGGCTAATTTACTTTTTCTTGAAGTTGTAGTGGATGTTATCGAATGCACGAATGCCTCAGCGAGGAGTGGGATAATGATGAACAGTGTATGCTTTGTAATATTGACTTTTATTTCAACAAACCAAATCAGCAGTCGCAAATTGTGAAAGTGAAGGGAGGACGCAGCAAAAATATCGAAAATTCCAAATTTATTTGTTTTAAATTAAAAAATCAACTTTTAATTATTTTTCTCAATTTGCTTGCTTTATTCATATTCTCAGGAATTATATGAAAAAATGTCTTTAATTGCTTTATTTCAAAATTTTCTGGTAACAATAGTAATTTGCTTGTACATTGTTTGTAATTGATTAAATACTTTAACAAAATTATTTGTATGAGACTAAAAAATGGTTAGTAAGGCGCCATGTCGTTTATATTTATTTTGCAACAAAATTGGCCTCAACTTCACCAATAAATACGAAATAAACTAATTTCTGTAAAAGCTCTTAAAACTAAGTAACTTAACACACACATTCACATTCGCGCATATAACTTCAGATGGGTACTATTTTGCTTTGTAAGAATTGGCTTTAACCTCAAATTTCAATATTAGTTAAACTTTGGATATTGATCAGCGTTTTTTTGTATGATACATAATGAGAAAATTATTGACAACCGTGTACTATTTTCTTTAACCTTTTCTAAACTTATTATTTCATGTAAATTATTTCTGGACCTACAAGTTTTACTATATTTTAAAGATTATCGCAAATATTTTAATGTTAGCTAAGTCTACACAAAAGAACTACACCGAGTTGAAATGTTTGCATTAGAAACATTCAATAAGACAATTTTAGGTATGTATACCAATACCAACTATATTTTATAAATATTAAAAGCCATCCGTTTTTGAAAATTTCGGTCGTCATAAACACACACACACATGCACACAAGTTTTATTGCTTTCACTTTTATTTATTTTTCATTATCAACAAAACAACAATAATATTAATAATATCCTTTAAATAACGACATTCACTGCAATTCGAACAAAATTTAGCAACTACTCGTACAAATAACCTAAGGTATGTATGTAAATTTATCACAGCCTCTTCAAAATACAGCATTTGCGAAAGTACAAACTCGTAAAGACGCAAAATTTCTTATTTACTCGCACAATTAGTTAAACATAAAATCCTTCAAACTAAGAGTTTATATCTATAAGACACTACTATAAATAAATTAGAGAAGARTTGTCGATACTTTTAATATGTTAGGGAAAATACCATCTTTTAATGATATTGAGTAATTCTAGGTATAGTAGTAGTAGAAATTTGTACACTAGTAAGAGAGGACACTGTGGCTGTGGTGAAGTTGGTAATAAAAATAATTTTATGTTCGAGTAATATAAATAGAATAGTAGTGGAATTAGTAAGCTATACCTTATTCCCCTAATCGCCTCCTTGTGTGCCTGAAACATTTTCACGTTATTCATATTTGACTGCCAATACTTGACGTAGCCCGAATGATCACCAGTCACCATCCAGCTGTCATTATGGGACCATACCATTGTACGTACTGGAACGTCATGAGCCTAGCATTGCAAGCCATTTTTAAAAGAGGATACGTAAAATTTCCAACGAGCAAGGCAAAAGTGTTCCGATGAATGGGAAGATGACAGAAAGACAGGAAAATAATTTAAAAATAAATGATAGAAATACATAACAAGTAAYAGTTTATAAAAAATTTAGAAGCACAATTACAATTAATAAAAATTAACTTTTTCATTTTAAAAGCTTTCTACTTACTTGCAAAATAGTTTCAAAATTGAATGTCAACCCATTCCATAAAGTGAATTCACCTGAACTGGCGCCTGTCACCAATCGTCTACCTTCAGGTGTCCAAGCGAGTGTAAAAATTGGACAACGCATTTTATTTGTGGCAGTTTTGACAAAACGTGTAGTCACTGCATTTGAGGGATTATCCAAGTAACTGGACGGTGGTAAAAGTTCGGGTACGTATATATTTTCGGGTTGTGGGGCGTGCCGATCACGATGGTCACGCGTCCAAAGACGTGTCTTTAAAATSCAAAAAAAAAATTTCTTGTTATACTTTCGAACGGAGAGATATTGAGTTATGAAGTGTCTTTACCTCTAACGCTTTTACAATGGAAGCATTGTAATCAACGGTTTTTCGCATAACACTTTTCCTTAGACGCTTGCCRTCAAAATCATCTTGCGTCATGCCAAATGGTCGCTGAAATCCCCCGGGGTTGAATGGTTTAAAATATGGATGGCCAGGCTTCCCAGAACCCCCATGATGTGGATGGTAGTGATTACGGTGATGTGAGCCATATGAGCTTCCACCTCCGGATTGTGAAGGTAGTAATGTTGCATTTGTTGCTAGCGCCGACGGTGCTGTCAATTGAGGTGGCGGTTGAGAGACATCTGTTTGTGGTAGTGTAAGTTGTTGGAATTCCATATCTTTAACTAAACTAAAAATATTTCTTTTATTTGCTATACCATCTTACTTTAAGATATAAATTAGTGGCGTATATTTAATTAACATTAATTTATAAATGCGAAACTCAAGCAAGCAATAACTTAGTCTAGAACAGCGGCAGACACTCACGCTTCTAGTCAACTCGAATGAGACACGTCTACAAATATTCACTCCTTGGTAACTTTTCGAAGAATTATTAATATCAAAGAACTTTCTATTAACACAATGTAAGCTAATAAAATATTTTCTTCGCCATTTACTTATAAATTAAGAATTAAAAACTTGCAAATTTTCTGAACGAATGAAAGACGAAGAAAACGCGTGAAAATCTTTTATATTAAATACGGAATGAAGTTAGTTGAGTTTGTAGTCATCGCAGTTATATTATCACAGAGTGATTGATATGAAAAGCTATTAATATCCTGCAGCATTACATTGTTTAATTTTGGATTTTAAATATATATTTGTATAATATTATTTATTACACAATACTATTTAGCTTTTTATAATTGTTAAAATTAAGTAGATAACACAATTATTAGTAGAAAAGTTGTGTCTTTATTTGTCAATAAATAAGAGTTTTAATATTATAATATATGTACAAATTTATGCCGATTTTGTTTTCATTAAAAACGAACTAACTGGGTCATTAAATGAGAGATATGGCAAGGGTGTTTCAAAATATAATTGAATGCATCCCTGTCTTTTTGGAATGTTTTGCCATTCAATACAGTCAGCCGAGTTTTATTCTCTCACACACATTGGAAGTTGAAAAGTGCGTTGTTGTGCTAGAAATTTTTATACGCTCTAATTTTAAATATATATTAGGAAAACCAATTCGAATTGTTTTCATAATCAAGATAAAAGTGAAATTGTTATATGATTGTGGAATAATTATAATAGAAAAAACAAAGCTAATAAAAAAAATTAATTTTAATTAGAATAAATACAATGAATGCATATGTATACAAGAGCAGTAGCCGTATGATTTGAACAAAGCATTAGTGTACTTCGAACAGGATACGAAAAAAGGAAACAAAAAATTTGAAATTATGGTGTAATATTGCATATTGTGATATTTGCCTGCAAGTAGTCTCTATTTTGTATATGCATACAGGTTTAAAAAGTAAATTAACTATTTGAAGAAGTTATAACATATAAGAGATGAAATAGAACAGTGTAAAGAATAGAAGCATATAAGAAAAGCGAAACACAGGAGAAGAGCTGGCATAAATAAAGACGAAAATACGCACATAAGGATAAAAAAGCAAACACACGCTTGTGAACGGGTACGAGTATTAGAAACATGAAGCAAGTGATGAAACTGAAACAAAAGAACAGCAAGAAGTGAATAGAAACTGCATCAATTTGCTGTCCGTGATTATAAATCGACAAAATTTTACCTTTGTTTGTAAAAAGAAAAACAAGTTTACGTTTTTGAGATAGGGTGGGATAAGCTCCCGTGTGTTTAAATTAATTTTTACCCATCATCACTTTCCTTAAATCTTGTGATACAGCTATAACAAACAAGGTCTTACTTTCGATTTCAAAATTTTGGATTTTTAAATAAAGTTGATATAAATCAATCACCAAACAAATTACAGGGTAAGTAGAGCTTTCATATTGCCTTGTTATATTACCTGTTTGTACTTTCCTTTTTGCTTTTCTTTATAAAGAATAATTTTTGATCCCTTGCTTACTTTTCTATTGAATCACGGTCCGTTTCCCTATTTACATGCACTTTATTGTTTTTGATGCTATCTCTTTTCCACATTTGTACGTGATTGACTGCAACTGCAGCCATGCAGCAGTGTATATACGAATACACTCAGCTTTGTATATATGTATGTATATAAATATAATCATATGGGAGCTGGGTGATGTTTTTGCTTAGGTTTATTTACATTCAGTAGTAAGTTAAAAGGAGCAATGACGTGCATATGTATGTATGTATGTATATATTTTTGAACGAAAAAACCTTAGGTAGCCCTTTTTGTCTACTACTCGCACTCACGTATTAGGTAGACTAATCATTGTGGCACTTTTCACCCCCACTGACGAGGTCTGTATATTTATGTGTACATTTATTCATGGTTTTACAGTATCGTTTAAAACATTAGCAAATTATTTGTATTGTCAAACCAGRATTGAACTAAGTTAAGATTTTTAAACATTACTATAACCATTCCTTTCGGAGTTTATCAATAAATATTGCATTTACCTTATTTTTGCGTTTCTATAGTGTCGGAAATAATATATCATGATTTAGATGTGCCATAATACCTGTTACATTCTAATTTTTTCAGTTTAATTCAAATGTATAGCAAAGAGAAAACAGTGACGAAAATAGAACTACATATGAACATATATGGGTGTATGTTCACAAAAATTTACACCAAAGACAATGCGATTTCAATGATTTATCGATAAGTATTGTATATAAATACTGCATCAAATTCATTATCATCTCGACTTGCATAAAATATTTTTGGGAAATTGTAGTTAATAATACTAGTATACACTGCTAAAATCATTACGTTACACAATTGCTGAAATCAAACAGTTCAAAACATTAATACACAAGCTTCTCTAATTAAAAATAGCATATGCTTTTTATTGAGCGAAGTTCTCTAAACTAGACATAATTTATAGAGTTATATACATACATACTATATATAAATGATCAGGATGACAATACGAGTAGAATTCCGGTATCTATCTGTCCCACAGGTGCAAGCTATAACTTGATTAAAATTGAGATATTTTGATGAAACATGGTATGCGGGTTCCTTGGCAACCAAAAAAGTTGTATGTACATATTTATTATCAGAACTACTACCGCGAGTGAAAAAATATAAAATCTGGTGATATCAACGCCCACTCCCCGGTAAGTAATGACGAAAGAGACATTTAATTCTACCTCCGCAGTAATATGAGAGAATTTTATATTTCCAAAAATCCTTATATACACACACTTGTACAGAATGGACTACCTGTATGTAGGTAGAAATGTACGTGGAAAATATAGATTATCTTACTACCTACGAAAAGTTAATGAAATATGTTCGAAATCATTTAGAACTGTTTAGTTCAGTTCTAAGTGATTAAAAGGAATATACATGAATATGTATTTTTATAAGTTCTCAAGCTGGTGTAACCGAAGTGGATATAAAATTAAAAGCGTGGGTAAGATTTTTTCAAGTTCAAAATATTAATTTGTACTATATTTTTGAAATTTAGCTTTCTCCTATACGTATTATATTCGGCTAGTTTTTTAACCGTAGCTATGATTACATAGAAAACGGCGACCCTCCACATTTCTGGCTTATCAAAAAAGGTGTCGACTATTTAGTTAGATGTTTTTTATTAAAGCTATTTCTTAGATGTATAAAGGATCAATTGGGGTATGGCTCGATACCTTAATTGTTTTTTTATTGAATATGTATGTCAGGAACGTGAGAAATATATCGATAAYAGACCCATAAAGAATCTCTTTAAATATGCACCAAAATAACTATTTCCTGGGAGTTGTTAATTTAATAATAACAATTATACTACATATTTCCTTATTATTATTAGCAATGTATGTACATACCAATAGCGAAAAATTCCAAGTTGTAAGTTTTTAGGCCAATGTTAATGACTCCTCTTATTCAAAGCTCTTATCGCTACAATTTGCTTATTTGGTGAAATTGGAGCAGACGATTATTTTGCCCACAATCATTATCGCAGGTTTTTATACCCTGCAGGGCACCAAGAGGTAATTACGTATTTTTCTTTCAAAGAATAAAAAATACATAGAAATTAATTGAGGTTTTGCTCTGCGTATGGTCTATTATGACCTCTCCTATATCACATATGGTCACAAATGTCCAGCACTCTGAAAAGTTTCTGAAGCTTTCTGGACGCAATAATGTGATTCCCGTTCACGTAAATAGATCCAAGGGCCTTTGCAGCTTTGATAGTTGAGACCTACCAAAAACAGCGTTCGATGCCCAAGTTAATTCAAAAATAGTATGCGAGTTTTCTTAAAATTACATGCTATTAAATTACTTTATAAAATAAGTAATCAAAGAAAACTCACACTTTTGATTATTTTGAAAATTCCTACAGGTACATATGTATGTACATACATATATGTACATGTAGTAAATGTACAGCTGATCAGTAATTGTCTGTAAAGATATGGTTTGATAAGTAAACTCGCTAATCACATTCAGACATTATTTACAACAATAACAGTTACCCCTTAAACTAAAGCAATATGAACAATTAAGGCTCTTGTTGATTTTACTATTCCACAAAAATCATCACTTCTATAGTTTACCAATAAATAAGCACTCGAGCCAATCGATAAGAATACTTAAGAAATGCTCTATTAGCTATAGACRTGGTAAATACGCAAATTAAAAGTAACAAGATCAGACACCTTGTCGTCACACTGCAACTCCACACCCTTCGTTACAAAAGCAGTTTTTAATCATATCATACACAATTGATGCCTTTTGGATTTATATGTGCATATATAAACACATGCACATACATATGTATATACACWAGTATGTATGTATGTATGCTTTGGAGAAATTCACGCAATTCAAAGAAGAATAATTTTGTTTCAGTGTTATTGACACTATTTTATAGAGAGCAACAACATTTTTACACTCAAAACCAAATGCTAACATGTGTATTAACATAGATATTTGCATTTCGTAAGTAGACTTTTATATATGTACATAGGTGTTCAAATTTACACATATGTTATAAGTATATTATGTATAGATGCTTAGAGGCGCACACGCTTATTTCGTGCTCACTAATTTATTTATTTTTTGTATAAAATTGCCTTTTGCTCTTATTCTTATATTTATTTACAAGTATTTACATATGCTGCGGTTTGTAGTTGTTTTTGGCTAGCTTTTGCGTCGGACACGTGTGGGTAAAGCGCCTTAGCGGCTGCCAAAGTGTAATGGCGACGTGATGATCGAATCAACTCATTCATTGCGACGATTTCATTACGATCTACGCGTGCATTCGTACATACATACATATGTATACAGAACATGATGCATACATATATGTAAATATGTGTGTACTCTTATATCTACGAATATAATGTATTTATGTGCATATGGATGTGCCTACGTATGTGTACTCACAAATGTATATTTCTCTAAATATTAAATATTACAAAGCATATTGGCATTTAGCTAGTTTCTCTTTGTACAGTGGTACTTCGATATGATAAACGATTTTACTACCATTGATCTAWTAATTTGTTTTTGCCGATGTTTTGATTGCCTTAAATTATTTTCCGTTTAGGATTTTGTTGGAAAAATCATTTTACCCAAACTTTGCGAAAATAGAAAGCTCTATTAATTTGTGTTTGCAATTACTACAGTTATTATTGCTTCGTAACAAAGTGTACATCGCAAAAATGAACAATAATTCACGCCACATATTCTCTATTCATGGTGCTGTAAAAATCAACCAAGTATTCTAATTATATACATATATACATTATTTTAATATTGTTTTTAAAATTTTAATTTTTTTTTCTCATTTTTCTTCAAACCAATATGGTATGTTTATTAATTGTATTCCATTGCATTGATCTATGCATTTTATTGGCATTAATAGCTTTATTTCTATGTGTTTACATACATACTATGTACATTCATATACACATATTTTTAAYGTCTCATAATTTCTTTCTTATCTTTTCTACATACAGATCTCGCTTGCTCGCTTTTAGCATTATAATGTTTTTAACCTCAGTGCAGACTACCTTTCTTATCATTTCGTGTCTTTGCGCTGTTATGTGTCTAAATTTTTTCCAATTTAATTATAATTATGATATTTAAATTTGCGTGTTTTGTTGCTGATTTAATTTCAATATTTTTTTGCGACATATACAAGAAATTTTGCTTTTAGTTTATTTCATTASTATTTATACATACATACTTACAAAGCCTCATAAATATTGCTGTGAGTTGATATAAATGTAATGTTTAATTATTGTGATTATCATTGTTATAAATTGTTAGTGCATTGATTTGGGGAAAAAGATATGTCTGTTGAAGTGAGGTGCATTACATTGGGTATAAGGCACCATTTAAGAGATACTCCCTGACGGTTAAACTCCACTATATTTCATCTAAYTATTCCATCTCATCTTATAACAACCGTTGTCAACGCCAATCCATTAATTTATTCAAAAACTCCAAAAGCATCAAGCATTAGATAACTTTTATTTGTGTAATGTGGCGTATGAGTAACATTATTCAAATATTCAAAGAACATAAAGCTCCTACGAGCCCGGTTTATGCAATAGATAATAAGCCAAAGCTTAGACACAAGGTATAAAACGCACTTCTAGCAGACCGTCATATCCAGCTACTTGGGCATTGGTACCCCGTTTATTGTTTCTACCAATACCTTTTATCATTATGTATTCACTTTTAGTGCATTGCTATTTTTACAATGGATAAAAATATCGAACAAATAATTCTTTTCTAAAATTTTATATTTCTAATGCGTTCTTGCTCGACCACTCCCGATAAAGCTGATTTTTTCAAAATATCAAAAATATTCGGTAAACAGGTCTCTATGGTTCAAAAACGCAATTTAATACCATCGATCAACCACCGTATTCACCTGATTTGGCTTTCTGTGATTTTTTCTTGTTTCCCAAACTGAAATTGACGCTCTGTGGAACCATTTTTCATACGAACGAAGATAAAACAAAATTCGCTGAAGGCCATCCCAAAAGTGCTTATGAAAAGTGTTTCGAGCACTGGAAAAATTGTTGACATAAATGTATTACATGTATTACATGTGGAGGGGATTTTTGAAGGCGACAATATAAATATTGATGAATAATTAAATTTTGGAATTGGCCTAAAGGCCAAAAGCATTAGAACTCGCAAGCACCTAGCTTTATCAACATAGTAGAAAATAGTTTTCAAGAAAAAAAGGAAAAATTGATTTGCTGGAGTTGCCTAGAATCTGTAGACCTCAACCCCATTGTGTGTGTACCTCTGGACGGAACTCAAAAAGATTTTTTTTTAACACATTTGGCTAATTTTTTACCCAACTTTGAAAAAGTCAAAGAAGCTTGAAAACAATATTGTTTATATTGGACATTAGTTACACACCTGTTTTAAACCAATAGTCTCTTAGGCAAAGTTCATCGGAATGGGCCTTAGAACATTTCTCCCGTATGCGATTTTTCCGTTTTTTGCCTCTTTGTAAAATATACTGCTCCAGAATATACATACATTTGTATTTGAAAAACATTATTTCATAAATAATTTCTTTTGTTCTTATTTTTATTTCACAGGTTAAATTTCAATCAATAGGCAACAGCCTTTATATGTTTGCTAAAAGCAGCAAGTTTGCTACGCTGATAGCCACCGCTTACATTAACACCACCGCCAAAGAAGCGCACAGCAACTACTCTTGAAGCCCTGGCGTTGACCTTTGTTTAATCTCTTACACTTTATTGTCGTTAAGACTTCTGGTAACTTCTTGCWAAAGGATTAACTTATTAATAAACAAAAAAGTAATAACTTTTTGTAGCACTGCCAATAGCTAGGATCAATACATACATACAAACCTACACTTCGCACACAACCGAAAGTTCACCAATAAATTCGCGATGTTGTACGTGTTCCACGTCGATATGGGACGGATGATGTCCTTTGACATGGCAGTGGCTTTGTCTTCGGTCGAGAATCTTAAAGATACCATTGAACGAATGCACGGCATACCGGCGGTGAATATTGTGCTATTGGTAAGCGGTGGTGAGATGTTGACACCGTCCACACAGGTCTCTTACTATTCGGCTGGTACCGACACGAATCCAATTTATATGTTTTTAACGGGAGACCCACGCACGCCGCCGCCATTGCCAGCGAATGAGCCAGATCGRGATTTGGGGGAACAAGTAGAGCGTTGCAAGCAGTTGCAACCCATCTATTCTTCCGTAGAGAAACGCGCTCAATTGGCACTGAAAATGTTTGAGTATGCTCGAGATGAGGAAATGCTTTGCGAGCGTCTAGTACATGACCAACATTTACAACAGCAAGGCTGGTCGGCGGTTGTGGCCAACATGGAAGATCTGATCGATGAGTTTCGGTTGCGTTTCACAAATTTTTCGAATGCTTTCGATCGTCACCTGGAAAGACGAGATGGTTACCTAGAACTTCTGCACAATTTCAACGATGACCTAATCATGTTGGGACGGATTCCTATTTTGCCGGGTCTAATGTCTATGGCAGAGGAAGATTTCCATGGCTTCGATGAATTTCTTGATCCAGACGAAGTATTCTCCCGCTCTCAATCCACACAAAAGTCGGTGCTAGTGGCAGGTGGCGTGCCTACACAACAACCTAGGAGTAATGAGAAAATAGAAAACATAAGCGGTCACATTACCAACGTCGATGATAAAAATTCGACCACAGTGATTAAGAAACCGAAAATGGGCACAGAATTAGCAGGGAAACCGGCAACAACGACTGACACAACGACCTCTCCAGTGGCAAATGTTAATCCACATAGTTCATCAAGTAGCAGCTCTCGTCCAACATTAAATCTCTTGCAATGGATTACATCCAAGGAAAATCAGAATAGATTACAAATTATGTGCGATGAATGCATTCAAGGTCTAGGCACATTTGACAAAGATGTTTACGCTCAGTTGAAAAACGAAGTTCAGCACATTTTAAAACAAGCTGAGCAGACCGATGTTCGAGAGATTAAGGGCCTCGGCGATCGGTTGTGCAGACTAGAAGAATTCAGATATAAGATTAAACGCTTATTACAAGATCAAAGAGAATTGTGCACCGCTTTCCAACAAAACCAAAGTAGGGCCAACGATTTAAATGATCCATCAATATTGCCAGATCTTTGCGCCTCACATCAGTCTCAGCTGGCGGTTATGGTTACAAACCATCAAAAAGTTCGCGAAATTCGTCGGATTATTTCTAAAGCTAAAGATGAACTTGGTGTAAATCTGCACATGCGACTGACTCGAATTGTGCATGTGGAGAATAGCATGAGTGAATTTGATAATCGCCTACTATTTTATCTGCGTTGTTTACGTCGTGCCGAACGGCATATACAGATTATCGAACAAATACACCAGGCGCCTTGTATATATGTGGCTGCAGTTACAGAGGTAAGTAGCTACAAATGAAACGCTATATAACTGGTAAATGTTAATAAAATATTAACTTTCAGGTCGTACGGCGTAAAATATTTTCTGGTGAGTTCCGCCTTTGGGCTACTAAACTTGCAGAGGACTTYGAAATAATCCACAACGAAGAAATACGGAGGCGACAACAATTCAACGAAAATTTTGACGGTCATTTCTTGAACAAATTATTTCCCGGTATGAACGATATGCCGCCTGCATTTGCCAATGAAACACCAATAATCTTCGATGCTCGTTTGCCTAACATAACGAAATCAGACATTGATATGTTGTCCTCACATCTGCCAGATTTGGCACCCGAGATAAAGTTGCCCGATATGGGACCTGTGATAAACTTTTTTGTCTCACGTTCGGGTCCCCATCAGAAGGAACGAATGRAAGAGTTGTTGCGCCAGCAAGAGGAAACAGTTATAGGCACATCGGCTGAAGCGGAGGAGGGTAGCAATGCGTTGAGTACCGGTGAAAAACCSYTAGTGCCCCAAAGGCTCGGAGAGTTGCAGAAGCCCGGCGATGGTTGTGAAGGATCCGAAACCGATACGGAAAACGAATTCGAAAAGCTGACTGCAACGCAATCGACCGCACCAATGCTTGTCACGACAGCCACATCCACAATAAACGTTGAGACAGTTGCCCGCAGTGCCGCCACTTCCTTGTTATTGACGCAAAACGCCGAGACCCTCACTGACGAAACGGAATCGTCTACCCGTGCTGAGGTAGAGCGTTTGCGAAGYATATTAAGCGCTATGTATAAAGTATCTTCGGAATGTATACGTTTATCACGTGCCGATTTGGAACACTGCCGCACAGGAGTTGCATCCTACCGCGAAGACTTGCAATCTGAACTGCAAATGCTTCATGATCAGTGGAATCTGATCCGCATGCAAAGTGAGCAGCGTGAGCAATTAATGCTCCAAACACAAGAGTTGTTGAATGAAACAACGCAACAACGTGAAGGTGAGATTGCCGCTTTGCGACAAAAACTTTACGAAGCGGAACTACTACAGCCGCAGCTGGAGGAATTGAAAGAAAAACTCTCTTCTACTGAACTGGAGCAGCAACGTGCAGTGGCAGCAGCTCGTGAAGAACTTKTACACGAGCATAAATCTGAAATAGAATCGCTGCGCTGCCGTTATAAACTCATGACCTCCATGGAGCTATCGCCGTCCGAAACAAGTCTCGAAAAGTTGGAACGACCACCATCCAACATCGACCAGAACACAATAGATCGTAGTGAACACGAGTCGATAATAGCCCAATTGCGTGCCACCTTCGAAACTGAAAAGGAAAAGGCCATCTCTGCCGCTTTAGATGTAGAGCGCGCCATTTGGCAAACAAAATTCAATTTAAACTCAGAATCTGTGATTGGCAATGTGAAYATATTGAAGGAGATGCTCGAGGAGAAAGACCGACAGCTAGACTTGGTGCGTAAGCAGAATCTTTTGCTAACTAAAGAGATCTATCAGCTAAAACTCCGGATAGATTCACTCACGAACGAGGAGGGCAATAGCTGGCTTAAAGAAAAGATAGACTACTTGAATCGAGATAAAAATCGCTTGGAAGAGGAGCTAACCATTGAGAAGGAGCGCTCAAAGCGCTTGGAAATGGAAACTTCTTTCGCTGCCCTAAAGGCGTAAGTAAAAATGTCGCATACTGATTTATATCAAATATTTTTAGGTGTTGTGTTGTAATTATTAATAATTATGGCGTTTTATTTTTGCAGTTCTAGTCATAAATATTTGCTGTTAGACTCCTGCAATAAAGGTGATGTGGTTTTCGTCGTGTGGAGCATGCGTCACAGTCAGTATATGGTTGTCCAGGATTCTCCAATTCTATATTTCGTCCACGGAGACTGTCTGTCAGCTATGAATTTGCGCATGCCGGCCACACCATCTCCAAGTGAAAATGCAATAGTGGAAAGTACGCTCTTACCGGTGCCTTACTATGCAATTGGGCGTGTCATCGATAGAGAGTATTGTCAGGCTAAGAAGGTAAGCTATTTCAAACAATGAATTGAATTTAAACATCATTCCGCAATACAGCACATATGCTCATTTGAATAATTTACTATTTTATATGATCTGTCAGGATGAAAACCGTTATCGTGTTTCTAAAGGCACAAGGTTCTATCGCATAAAACTCATGCCAYTGTCGAGCATGCCACATTTGGCCGGACGACGGGAAAAAATCGAATGTAAATAAAGATATACATATTTTTTTTGTAAATTTTAATTATAAAAAAATTTATTTATACTTTTACAGCATCCTTCTGCGCATCTACGACAACGTCATTTTCACAATGTGATACGAGCACTGACAACGAAACCACTGCATTGCTTCCCAGTGGTTGTAAAGCGCTCGTACCGGTGAGCGGTTGTAATCCAGCCTCGCCAACCCTGCGTCAACCWCAATTTTCGCCCAATATTAGTACCATTGAGGAGGGCATTACTGCGACAACGACAACAGCACCCACAAAAGATATGGTTGATTTCACCACAGCTGTTACCAAAATCGAAGCTACTACGGAAAMAATGGTCCGATCAGGACACATTGATGATGGCGATAATCCAGTTGCGACAACGTCGGGTGAACGTTGTCGCTACACTAGTTTTAGTATAGAAGATGAAACGGAAAATTTGCCTACCTTAACCAGCACACCAACGTCTATAAGATCTATGCCTTCTCAACAATTAATGCTACAGACTGTGATAACAGAGCAACCGACGCCATCGGGCAAACAAAATGTTATACCAATAATAACGGACCCTTGCATAGAGGCTGCAGACGTTAGTGGTTGCTCGGCCGATTTAAAGAATGCATCCTTCGCCACCGCCTGCAGCGAAGATTCRGATGAATATCGCTCATTGGAACACAAGGATGATGCGGACTTTGCTGTTTCTGAATAGTGATTCCTTATTCTCCACGCCGATAATAACGTAAATCATACGTTTGATACACAAATGCAACAAAAACAAAACGAAGTCTCTTTTCATATATTAACCGTAATAATTAAGATAAATTCGTGTTATGCAATATATGTAATATTGAGATGAGAAATGAGAAGGGTTAATAAGGACAAAACTATCAAACAAAAAATTAGTATGGGCTTATTAAAAATAATAATAATAAATAAATTTCACTTTAGCTTATATTTAAAATAGTTGTAAAATCGTATGAATTAGTTATAATGGTATTAAACTATACATGAATTCCACTCTCAATAACCCAAAACAAACACTCCAATGATTCATTGGTCGGGTTAGAGTATAATAAAATACGGTACACGAACTACCCGAACGAATTGACAAAGCTAACCTACTCTCAGCGAGATAAAAAGGAGCGTGACACAATTAGATTTAACTGCATACATAAGCATATTGTATGTACATATATTTTTTATTTCTTAACTTACTGCAGAAAAGCTTGAAATTTGCACTTTAAAGATAGTTATAATATTCTTTCTAAAAAAAAAAGGATATTTGTGCTAAAAATTAAACAACAAAATAAGTAAAATTGCTTGAAGTAAAAATTACCTAATAACAATTAAGCMTTGGTTTGATTACTATATGGGGAAAACTGTTCTCAAAAATACCCCAAACATGTGTTATGTTGCTTTTTATCAGCAAATGATAAAAAAAATTATAAAAAATAATAAATAGTTTTAAATAATAAAATGCGTATTTTAAAGTAATAAAACGAGAAACAAATSAAAAACACTTTTCTTATTTCGACAGCATTATATGAAACCTGTTAAAGTCATAGAAGCTCACACCGAATGATGTTCGGAGTCCGTTGATGAGTTCTCGATATTAAACTAAAAGTCAAACTTTACATAGATTAATATTCTCACTAATAATACCACATAGGTTATTGCATTCCCTGCTCTTTGAGCAACAAAACATACATTTTTTACATACCAGTTTCGCCGACCATTTTGGATATTCCTATTGGTGGATATTGCGWTGAACATAGAATAATTAAAAATATAGCTAGAAATTGCCCAATAAATAAATGTATATTTTCCGTAACTTGGCAGTCAACTTGATCTAAACAAACCGATCAACTTCAAGTAAYTTTTAAAATGGTTATAAAAATAAGTAAAAACGTAAATTTCGGATACACCGAAGTTTTAATATCCTTCACAAGTAAAAAAGTTCCATACAAGACATTCCTTAATCCATGTCAACTTTCGTGAAGATATATTGTCAAAAAAAAATTGCCATGCCAAAACTTAATTTAGATCGGTCTGATTGTATGCCAATTATATTTTTAGTTATAGTGGTCGACAAATGAGCAGCTTTTTGGGAAGAAAAGGACGKGTGCAAAATTTCAGATGGATATCATGAACTGAGGATAGGCGGTCATGGATAATTCGACTCAGCTCGTCATGCTGCACATTTTTATATAGTATGTTTTGTAAGGTCTCCGACGTTTCCTTCGTGGCAAACTTAAGATACTCTGTTCAAGGAATATTATTCAGTATTTTTATGATGAAACAACATAAGTATGTTTATTATAAATTAAATTATATTTTACAATATTAATAAGAACGTAATGTTTTTAACGTCCTTGCACATAATTATAATACAAACCCACTATTTATATAAAATATCGATATTTAAAAAATACACACGCTCTCGTTAGCAAACACAATCAATCTATCTTAAGTTAAAATAACAGTGTACAGATATATGAACATACAACAAATATAATTAGGCAGTATTATTATAAATCAGTATTTTGATTATTATATATTAAGCATATATGTACATATATATTTATTGATTATTACAAACATTGTCTTACGAATATTACTTAAAATATTTTTATTATATTCCAGTTATGCATATATATTTATGTATCAGTCTAGCAGTCATAAAGTGTTTAGTATATGATAGTTAGTCGAGTTCAATGACCGAGGAGCCGTGGGAGACTTCATCTGAAAACAAAAACAAAAACAGCTAAAATAACTGCATACAAATAGCTGAGGCAGGGGCCAATTTTTCACAAATACAATTTTTACATACATTTAAGTGTTATACATATATATTATAAAACCTCATATGAATATGAATTATATACACACATACAATCTTATATACATATACTATTGCAGATTCGTTATGAAAAAATTACATTCGAGCTTATTTGCCTACCACACGCAAATAAAATCACTAACATTACGAACRACGAGAAGCTCTCATTAATTTCCCTGACTTCATTTTCCATATTAAAAGTATTGCAGACGAAACCAGCAGGTCTGCTTGCTGCCAAAAAGTGTATTCAATTTGTTCGTGTCAATAATAAAATGAGCTACACTATCCGACCATCATATTTTTAATTTGATTATTTTTCTAGTATTTTCTTACCACACCATCTCTACGAGTGGCCAGACCAAGTTACACATTAGAGTTTTGTATTTGTTTTCTGATTTCATTGCATCAAAGTTCGCTATTCACTTGCTGGTGCCTACTCTGAACCTCATTTGGTATTCATCTTTAATTAGTCTAAAATGTTTTACAGTTAAGTACGCTCCAATTACTTAATGCATATATTATTTGAAATAAAAAATGAAAGAAAAGCATAAGTGTGCTCCACCGCAACGCAATTGTATRCTTACTTCTTTCACCATTATTTACGAATCTATAATAAAAATTATGCACTTACATATAAGTAAGCATATATGTTTGTACGTAAGTTTGTATATATTCAAAAGCGCATGCACAGCACATAGTTTGCTCCGCCGCCAGCTTACCTTCATTCCGTTCAAGCAGCTGCACGATCTTCCCTCTATCATCAAATATTCCAATACTCAACGTGTTCGTGCCCGTTTTCTTGCACACATCTTGTCCACATGTAATCCTCTACTCATCCAATTGCTCACTACSTACCAGCTGTTGTCACGCAAATCACAAAATGCCGCATTTCTTTAGCACAATTTTACGTTTCCGCGCTGWTGAACTCTTTTTGGCTGCTCGCAACACGATCGTGCCACTATTGGACTTTGTGAATGTTGGACTGAAGGCACTAATTGTGGGCTGATGACCATTCGAAGTACCATTTACGCCGGTGCTACCACTACCACCACCATTAGGTGTGTATGACTGTTCGGTGTTTTCGCCCAGCATCAGCTGGTGACATTTAGTAGCCAAATATCGGAAAACGGATGCCACATTCACATCCTCYTTAACGGAAGTTCGTATGAGGCGGCAATTCAAATTGCGCGCCAGAGTTTCTACTTCGTCTGCAGTTACAACTGACTGTTCGATGAGGTCAATTTTATTCTGTACAATTACGGTTGGTATCTCATTGCATTCATTTTCCACTTTACGCTTCCAATCTCTGATGGCTTCGAATGAGGCGCGATCGGTCGTGCTGAAAGTGAGCACACACGCCTGCGCACCACGATAGTAAGCTTTGGTTATGGCGTCGAACTCCTCTTGTCCCGCAGTATCCCATAACATTATGCGCACATCCTCACCGTCAATTTCGATTTGTCGTTCCAGAAAATCCACACCAATCGTTTTCTTATAGTCCTTGGTGAAAATACCCTTACAATAGCGTTGTATCATGGATGATTTCCCAACACCGCCGTTACCCACAATCACCACCTTAATGGCGATTTCGATGTCGTCCTCGCGCATTATGTCATATGTGTTAGAGGGAGCCGTTGTTGGAGTTTTTTTTAATGCCAGTGGTGTTGAATATATGTATCCGTGTCGGTAAGTACAGTTGGTTACGTATGACTTGCAAGCTTTGCGCTTCAACAAAGGAAAAGACTAGAGTTGTCTTTGGTGTTGTTACCCAACGTACGTTGTGTTGCGAATAAGTAATTAAATTTACGAGTGAACGGAAGAGTTTGCCTTTTGTAAT
Organism: Bactrocera latifrons; assembly: GCF_001853355.1. Taxonomy (NCBI): domain Eukaryota; kingdom Metazoa; phylum Arthropoda; class Insecta; order Diptera; family Tephritidae; genus Bactrocera; species Bactrocera latifrons. The sequence goes on along the minus strand of NW_017537212.1, from coordinate 1,384,509 downwards.
TACCAACAATAGGTAACGGTTATCAGTCGAGTTATAACGATGCACGGTTATAGCGAGCGATTTTAAGCTGTTATTTTATTAGCGCTCGTTGTAATTGTTCTGCAGCGTTAGTCAACCTGTGAAATATAACACAGATTATTAATAATCACTAACGAATATTCATACAATTTCGGTTTCCTGTTGTATGGTGTGTAATTCTGTGTGATAAAACTGTTAGTAATAATTTATTGCACGGGACTTTTGGTTAACTTCAATTTCAGCTATTGACCTATGGTTCAAAGATTTTCTTTCTTTCACTTTCTATTACATGTTTTCTCTGCACTTTCAACTTCAAMMAGCATCAACACTAAAGGAGCAAGCMTGAAATTAATAAATATATACACATACACATGCACGCAAAAACACAGCCAATAAACTAACGGTAAATACCAGATGCCATTATAGTTATTAATCATCAGCGGCTACGCTAACTTTACACTCCGTTCATAATCACAACCCCGAACATTCAATATCCACCATCGCCAGCGCATTGACCATCTTAGATATTTAGTGAATTGAGCAATGGATTTACGAAAACAATTTGTAGCTTTGCTCGTGCAACCGGTTGGCAATTCAAAATTTCCCTGCTGTGCATTGYCGCATTCATATATATGTACGCACATACATAGGAGGGCGGTCCGATAAATATTGAGCTTCACCACCCGATGGCGCCTCCATCGCAGTAGAAATTTGAGGCGATTTTGTTTTAACTGCGTGTGGAAGCAGACGTATCCTCATATTTTGGAAACATGAAAAAAAAAAACAATATTGGTCGGTAACTCGACCGGGGCTTTTGAATGGAGAGTCACAATATGTCACTTTCGATAATAATCCTCCAAAATTGGTTCAGCAAATTTCAATGTAATCATACGTCGGTTTTTGAAGCCTCTCCCACGCACCTGCCTACAAGGGCTACTTTTATTATTAAATGCAGCAAACAGTGCTTTTTCACCGTCGCCGTGGCCATATTGCTAGAATTAGGTTGCCAACTGCTGCCCCATCCAGTTTGAAAAGCAGTGGATTGACTCCAATTTTATCCATATCACTAGTCAACTATATGAAAATACCGTAACGATACACTAATTTGTTACAATTTATAGTAGTTTACGGTTTAAATTAACCGTAGGAGCTTTATGACTAATTCGTGAAGGCTTTGGAAAAAATAGAATTATTTTAGAATATTTTCAAACCGTGACTCTTCTTACGACTTTAAGTAAGCACATCTATCACATGTATGCATGTACATTTCCGAGCGATACACTCGCCCAACGGTGTGCATCCAATGTGTTGGATATAAAAGCTCACGTGGGATCATTAATTAAGATGTTACACGATTAATTAAAACACACGAAAACTGTGTCTTGGGAATTCGCTAACCAGTGACGAGTTCTCATAGACAGTTGTTCCTATATATATGTACATACATAGTATGTAAGTTTCATTGTAAAGAAAATGTGACTCTTCCCAAAGAATGCACCCAATAAGTCGGTTAAGATGGCTGTCAAATGGACGTCTGTAAGTAAAAGGTACAGTACCAATATTCACAGCAAAAGATTTCAWTTGAATTGAAGGGATTCTCACTGGCCTTATCGACGTCGTTTTTAAACAGAAAATTTCTCGTTATCATTGAAAGGAAGGTCTAGTGGCAAATATATGAGAATGATGAGTGATGATTTTTGTCCAGGCGTTCGAAGAAGTAAATCGGCAAACACCCTAATTCAATTGTAATTACATACATACAATATGTACGCATTTCATAATAAATCCAAGTTCAAGTATTATTTTTTTTGTGGCCGATAATGTATACACTCATACAAACATGCATATAATACTTGTAGCAGGTTTCATTGCCTTCAGTTCAGTGGCTAGTTTCAAAGCGTGGCTTAGGCCTATGTTTTTACTATTGTTGTATTTATTCAACGAACTAGCTAACTCTCGACTTGTGCGCTCACATAGCTTCCAATTTCTATTTTTATATCTCTTGGCTGTTTTCAGAGATGTTCTTTGCTTCCCACTTCTTTTACAAGTTCAGCTATTCCATTATTTTTACTCTTTTTCTGTGTAGTGATATCTGTATGTATGCATTTGGTCACTTCTCTATCTTTAATGGTTTAGTGGTGGTTTACACTTGTTGATCCTCACCTTTATTGTTGTTGTATTAATATTGTTCTTGCCACTGTTATTTCATGGTGACAGTGACTCTTATTAATAATATATTTCTATATATATGATTATAATATATTTCTATAGGTATATATGATTATGTTGGCAACATTTTATTGTGGTTTATGTTATTGTTGTTGTTAGTGTCACTCTTAGTTGGTTTTAGTGGCCTATTCTCCACTCGCCAATGATGTTGGGCTACTAATTAAGGTCGACACAAACTAGTAAGAAAGAAAAGACGCAAAGCAGATTGGCCTGTTTCTAGCATTCAGAACTTCACTGGATATAAGACCGTTAACTTAAGCTGTAACTCCAAGTATAGGTAAGTTTTTAAGCATAAATATTTRTATTTCGATGCGAAAGGCCACAAAGTGAATAGAATAACTTTCTAACTATGGAAGTACATACATATGTTTTCCTGGTTTTATTTTTATCTTCCATAGTGGTCTTAAGTACTTATTGGTTTTCGGTATACTACATGAGCTGAAAAGTATTGGTTAGCAGCTTTTTGTCAGTTACTTAACCAAAACTCCTAAAAAACATTTTTTTAAACCAGAACTTAACTGACAGATAGCTGCCAACCAGACATTGAGAAAACGGCCCTAAATCTAGACGATCGAAACATAACAAAATTGTATTGATTGTTTTAATTTTAATACCGATCAATTTTTACTGCAATTGAAGGTATTTAATATTTACCACACTTTAGGAAATGGAACGAGAATCTTTTGATTAAACGAAAAGTTTCCACTAACGCTTAACGCTTATTTTTTTAACCCATACGTACATATGTATGTACATCAAGTAATATCTAAAAAGCTGCCTTAATGGCTGGTACAAATTCCTAGCGCATGCGTCGAACAATCACTAATGCCCACACAATACAACCAAAGCCCACCGGCAAGCGCATGCATACATACATATGTACATATTCGTAAATCTTGCTATAGCGGCTTTTAAATCAGCAAGCACCTGTTCTTAAACGTTCCTTTATGAAGCTGCGTTGGTATGGTATGATCTATAAGGCGTGATAATAGTTTTTATTTTTTTATTTCCTAGAAAACGGTGGATTGCAGATTTTGAACGGCTGAGGTTGCAATATTTGATTGCTCTTGATTACGATTGGCTTTCTTAATACATACAATAAGTAAAAAAAAACATTTCTTACTTTTAAAGAAGTTGCTGGAGAATGGTTGATTTAAACTTGTGTTATTATATAGATATATGTATGTATGTAGATGTGTATAGGTAAATTGAAAACAGCTAATTGTGCTTCCGAAATGGCAAACAGCTTCGTCAATGAAAACTCTATATAATCTTTAATTCGCAAATGTAGACTGTAATGTTATTTTCTCATTAACAGTTTAGACCTTTAAGTTTTTACTTTTATTGTAATTTTTAGCTAACTACATATAAATTTGTCTATATATATGTACATATATCATATATCCAACAAGATAAAAGCAACGAGTTTGTTTTACTTCTTCTCGAAGTTAATTTGGTAAAAAATCTATGCCGTTTSCTCCTTGATATGTTAACCTCCTTTACGTTGATGTTAACATTCCTTTTGTTGTTGTTGTTTCAGTTACACCATGTCGGGAAATGAATTGTGAAGCGTTCTCATTTACGAGTGGCTTCTTTGGCCTTTTTTCTATGCACTTTGTTTATTATATATATTTAATTTAAGATTTTTACCGAAAAATTCTGCACAGTGAAAGTTTGGTCCAACGTATACACTATCACTTCACTACATATTTCCAAGTTTGGATTTTTTCTCTGGATGCTACAAGAATACATACATACGTATTTATAATACATATATATACTTTTGTATAATATGAATTATGTTTGATCGTTAATATTGTGCTTGCCGTTTATAAAGATACACTAACACTCGTTGGTTGGTTGCGACTGCGCTCGGCAGTTTTCATAATTGGCCTTAAAGCATTTTGTGGCTACAGAAAACTTGGCTTAGAGAATGCAGTGTTGTTTCTTAAACGTTAATCCCTTACTTTTAGTGTTTTATATGTATGTTATACTTTGAATTATATTTATTCAAATTCAATTGTACAACTACAAATCAGGGTCAGCTATTATTAAAAAAAAAATTTCGGGATACTTATATTAATGTTTGATAAAGAAAGAATCAACATTAATTGTTTGGAAAAAAATATATTGTATAGAACACAATCTGTTTACAAAACCCTGTCAGGGCAGAATTACATAACAAAGGGTTTTTCCTTACATATGATTGGGGTTCTCAGAACTTAGAATATTGTTCAGAACTTGTTCGACGAATGATTCAGGTAGATATAATTTTTTATGAATACCATAAATATTATACGCTTAATACTTTCCTAAAAATATCAGGTAAAATTTATTAATCACCTCGTCTTTGTTTGAAGCTTACCTGTTTCCGATATTTATAAACGTATGTAAAAGCAGATGTTTAAGAAGCCAGCAACCATTTCAAAACAGATTTTCCCAACGGTTTACGGCACACGGAAAGTTAAATATATATAATTTTAAAAAGAAGTCGGTTTTAAAGTTTTTAGGATAAACAGTATGTACTTAGGGTAAGAAATGCGTATGTTGTCATATTTCGATAAATTCGCTTGACGTGCATGTACTGAACATATCCCAAAGAATAACGTCAATTCGTCAATGCCCGGTGTGTTTGTGTGATTGAGCGAAAAACAATAAGAAGGCTACAGTAAAGAAATTAATTTTGCAAAAAATTAAGAAAAATACACCAAAACTATGCCGGAATCGGATGTAACAAAAATGAAGGTAAATTGTGTAATATTCTATATCAGTGATTGATGATCTAATGCATATAACATTATTTGTAGGTAGCTGATTTGAAGCGCGAGCTAAAGCTGCGTGGCCTTGCTACCACGGGTAATAAGACAGAACTTCAAGACCGCCTACAAACAGCACTACTTGAGGGTGATATTTCTTTGGAAGATTCAGCTATTACGAATGAGGATGCTTTGCTTGATGAAGATGCTGTATTAACCGATGAAGAGGAATCGCCGATTGCTGCAGATGAAAACGAGTTACTTAAAAGTCCGACCAGTACTCCTACTGCTTCTGAATTGCCTTCTCCGTTAAACGAGAACAAGCCAAGTACGGATGGCACAAACACTGCAACTAATCAAAAAAAAATTATTTTGAAGCGCAAAGTTTCTTTAACAAATGACGGGGATAAAGTTTCATCGGCCACGGAAGACGCAACATCAACAACAGCAAAAGAGAATACCGAGCCACCAAAGGAAAAGGTTTTAAAAATGAGCGAACGCAATCCGATTAGTGTGAGTGATCTCAATTCCAAAGAGCCGACGAACTCTAAAATTAATAATGGTACGAATACCGGCGGCTCGAAAGTGGTACAATTAAGCCAAATGGAACGATTGGAACTTCGTGCCAAGAAATTTGGACTAGGCTCAAACTCGACCGCTGCGTCAGTCTCACCCAAACCGGTTAGCAATACAAAGATAAGTAGTGTTACCACGGAGCCCGCCGTCAATGATATCAAACAAATGGAAATGCTGAAAAAACGAGCAGAACGCTTTGGTTGTGTTGTTTCTTCAAAAATGGCCAAAATTGATGCAGCGGAGAAATTACAGAAGCGAAAGGAACGTTTCGGAGCGGGGGGCACAAACACATCAAGCGGTGGTGCTATCACCTCCACAAAATCAGATGACATATGGGCTGAAAAGGCACGAGCACGTTTAGAACGCTTCAAAAATACTCAAACATTGTCCACAACTGATAAACAAAAAGTCGCCACGACATCGACCGGAAATGCTGAGGATAACGAGCCGAGTATAGAACCAACACCAGTGGTCACGCCATCAGCTCCTCCAACTTCAGTTGCTGGTAATTAGAAATCGCCATCCAGATAACAATTTGTATCATCACCTACAAAGTACTAACGTACATTACATCTAGTTCTACGCCGTAACCCGCAAGGATATGCTACATAGTTAAATTTGTATCCATAACATTTAATAACATTCAACAATTTTAAGCATAAACACTCTACGAGTGAATCTGCAAATTTTGTTTGAATAGAAAATTACCATTTTAGGAAGATGTTTCTTATTATCCGTACAATAAAGAGTTCAATAAGAAAAATTTATTTGTTTACTGTTCTGCAGCCGAAACGTTTGGAAAATGTTAGCCTTAATGTGGCAATCGTACAACTACCCAAATATATATTACTGCTAAAGTGGAAAGGGTTCGTTTTCATATTCAATTTGGAACGTATTTACGTAGAGACGAGAGCTACAACTAGTTGTTCCAATGCTTTTTAAGTTATCGAAATATGACAGGGTTGAAGATATGCTGACAATAAAATATTAATTGTATTTATTAAATTTTATTCATAGTCGTAAAGCTTACAATTCTCAAAATTTTTTCAGTTAAAACGAAAATGGATATTACTTGACTTAATCATTCACGATTACATTAATATGTATGCTGTTTGCATAAATTGCAGATAATTTATTAAATTGTCAATGATGTGAAAGGTTCGCTTATTTATAAAAAAAAAAAAAAAAAAAAATATGTAATTAAAACATCTAATACATATATGGATGTAAAATTCTTAAAACTGAAAGTGCAGGGATATTGAAAAATATTTATTTTATAGTAATGACGTCCACGGGCTAGTGAATGTAGTTTGTTTAGAAATATGTAACTTTAATCGTCCTACCATCCATTCGGGAACCGTCCATTAATGCTAAAATGTAAAAGAAGGAATACGATAGTTTAACGCTCTGGATAAATTTCACATTATTATTTCTCTTTTTTACCAATAGCCAACTCGGCGTCTCGTTCTTTAAAGAATCGTACCACTCCTAAATCATTGCCTCGAATCTCAGCGAATTTTACTTCTCCAACGTCACGGAATTTGTCCCGCAAAGTTTGCCAAGTACAACTTAATGGAATCTGGAATCACAATACACGTTAAATATATGAAATCAATATAAAATATATTTGTTTACATTTTTAATAATAATGGTATCCGACTTGCGTGGATTGCTGCTGGTGTTGCCTGCATTACTTCCGACACTGCCACCTCCACCGTACATATCAATGTTGCCGCTACCACTATAATCGTTGCCATCTAGGGCACCGCCAACTCCTCCGGTATTACCACTTCCGGTGTTGTAAGCGTTGAACCCTCCGCTAGAATTTCCACCACTGCCTGTATTAAAACCAGATGATCCTCCAAAACCGGAACTGTAGTTATTGCCGCCTGTGCTGTAGTTATTGGATAAAGCTGCATTGGCCGAAGACATGGAATCTTCATTTCCGCCACCTGAAGGTCCTAAATTCAATCCCAAATTATTAAGAGATGTTGTGAGTAATGGATTGGAAAGCGCGGCACCAAGTCCTCCAACTACATTCGACAAAGCCGCCAAATTGGTGGTAGATAAATTTCCCAAATTTAGCCCAGCTGCATTGTTTCCAAGAGATTTTGCTGCTGCCTGGACAACTGGAGCTACAGGAGATGGCTGGACTGCTTGATTGCTAAACATGGCGGTATTGCCTCCACCGCCGCTACCCCCACCCCCCAAACTAGCTACCATGTTTCCCAAGATATTGGATCCACTTTGTGAAGACAACGATGATTGATTTGGTTGATTCTGTTGCTGTTGAATAATGCTGGGCAAGTTGCGAGCCACGTCTCTTAATGGTTCCCCGTTTGGACCAAGTCCAATACCAACTCCACCAAGTCCTTCGGGTAATTTCAAACCTTCTCCCTTATCTGGGATACGGTCTAAACGAACCGTCATACGTCGATCAAAAAGCATTTGACGATCCAGCATAGAAATAGCCTGTACAGCCTCTACTGGATGGTCGTACTCTACAACAGCAAAACCACGACTGTTACCCTCTTTGTCAACGGATAGATCTACGCTCTGTACTTTTCCTGCCAATTTGAAAACTTGTTTCAGTTTCTTAGTATCGACCTTATAGTCCAGCTGTGAATGACGAGTTTTAAAAAGTCAATTCAAAAGATTATTTATAACACATAAGACATAAATATAAGCATCTATAAACAGGTTAACAATGAAAAGGCATTGAGACGCAGAGGTTGAATAGTGCCCACTCCGGAATTCCACTTTGTATTTGTGTTTACGGACCAATCTGAATGCAATTTACAAAATATCTCCAAATTATCTATGAAACGGTTTGAAAACCTAATAATTTGCAAATGGAACGGTATTCGATGTATTGTCCGCCTCCAACATTGGTAAAATATTATATATTATACAATACAATATTAGCAAAATTAACTAAATAAATTCCACAATTAAACAAGAACACCGATGCACAAACCAAAGGGAAAATATTTAAGAGAGATTAAAAATGATCTGAGCAAGTTAGAAGAGTACAGAGTATTGGTGTACAAAGCGACTGTTTTCTCAGTTTTATGCACATTCAGTGAATGGACATTAATACCACCAAATTAGAGAATTGCCGTAATATATATATAGGCATCTTAAAAGAACGCTAAATATTTATGGACATTCCTCTCATATTGCAATACGAACCGATTTAAAGGTCTAGTAGACATCACAATCTATTATATAAATAATAAACCACGTCAGTTTCCACGAATAAAAGGATATTATCACTCCCACCAACTGTTTATAATTACCAGTAGGCTTACAACCCCAGATACCCAAAACGTCTTTTTTACATTTTTTCTTTGTTTACATAAAAATTGTATACTCACATTAGCAACAAAAACCTTATTATGTAAAGGTCCACTTATGCCCAGACTCTCCAAAAACGAAGCAGAAAGCCCATACAAATTGTAATTCGATGAATTATTAAAATCATTAGACATCATGTTAAAATTATTACGCCCAGATCTAGAAAAAGAACACGTTATCGGAAAAAGTCAGCGGTAAACACATCATCCAGAGAAACAAAGGCGGAGGTCGACTAAAAAAAACTCGTAGACACGTTGGAATGCTCGTTGTTACATAAGGAAAAATGCTATATATCTAAGATCCATCGAAATGTCTGATTGATGAACATCCTCCTTTTATCAATACTAAATATTTGACAAATATACACTATACTACTATAAATATCAACGTTATGGACTGAGGTCACATTGCATGTAGTCATTTACTATTCAGCATGCGAAATCTGCAGTTCAAAATAAAGGATGCATTCGATACCTTATGAAAAATTGTTTCGTAAATTTAAAGGTCTGATTTCTAATACTGATTCTATTCCTTCAGAATGATATGAATCCCAATCTTAAACAAGAATACACCAACATTCAAGCATTATCATTTTTGGATTAACACTTTTACTTCGAAAATTTCCATAAGCTATCAAAAGTTTTTGGGTAAAATAGCTCAATGCTATCCAATTGTTTGCCATCAATCTTATGTATGGGCACAAAAATAAACGACAGGCTGTGATTTGAAGAGCAATATTATTCAACTAAATGAAATGATCAAAAGCCTAAGTAAAAGAATTATAAACTTTTTTTCCAATATTGACGATTTCTTCTTCATTATTATAATTTCGATTATAGAGAAGCATAGTCACTCAGTTTAGATCCCAACAATATTTTATGAAGTACAAGCTTATGTCAATGATTTGCCTTATGGCTTTGAAATTATTGATTTAACAACTATTTTCCCATATAGTAGCAGTGAAATTAGCCCAAAAATTCGCATTAGTCAGGAATTCCACGTCCCTAACATTAAACCCGTTATGAAACTACATTAATTCCCTAGAGCACGCTAAAACAACGAAAAAACATTACAAAACGTATAACCAATAGAAGTTAGTCAGAAAACCTTCAAACAAATGTTTGCCTATTAAAAATTATCATAAAAAACTCTCACAAGTAAAAATACACTGAAAATTAATTTACAATTTAATATACCTGTCATCATCTCTTCGGGAGAATCCTCTATCTCGATCACCCATTTCGATACCACCACCGCTTCCACGTACAGGTCCTCCTCCGTCACGCACAATGCGACCGTACTGATCTCGTTGTTCGCCATGGTCTTCTTTAACAACTAATTCGCGCCCATTTATTTCATAGCGATTCATTTTTTCTAAAGCTTTCTCTACGTTATCAGGATCTTTGAATTCGACAATTCCACATCCACGAGCTTTTCCATTCTCATCATGAAACAATTCGACATATTCGACAGATCCCACAATACGCCTGAACAAGTCTTTTAAGTCTTGCCAACGATAGTCGTATGGGATGTTTGAAATATAAACTCGACAATTCCGTCTCTCACGACTGCGATCACGGTTAGCGTTGCCGCCAGAGTTGCTGCTTCCACCTGCACCTCCGCTGCCAAGACCACCAGCGTCAGCATCCGAAAATCTGGATGCACGTGCTCCACGTCCCCGGCGGTCGCGGTCTTTCTCTCGGCTGTCATTCGAGTTATCATTACCCTCAGTTTTCATTTCGACTGTAATATCAAGAATTGAAAATTAATATAAAAAAAAAAATTCCTAGTCGCAAAATTAAAATGGCGGAAAATATTTTCTTCAATAACTAAACACTTCACTTACAAAATTTAAAAATTCCACGTAATTTTCTATTTATTAAATTGTATATATCTCAACGAAGTTTGCAGCCTATTATATCTATTATTTTAGTTTTTGCACAAAAATTGTTTGCGATAAATGTTTCTCAAGAACAACGCCGACAGATAGAGAAAATGAAAAATGGCGGAATATTGAATGCCACCCTAGATTTTGCAGTGTTGATTATCGTGAAAACTCTACCGTGAATAGTAGAGAATATGGAACATAAAAACTAATGATTGTTAACACTTATTTTTCAAAGCGGCTCATTAATATTTTAGGAACAAATTAAAATAGTAAGTACTCAACCAGTTATATTGCAATTTAAAATTAATCTATGAACATGCCGAAGTTAATTATTTAAGTTTATAATTAATTTTTTTTTTAATATTCTAACTGAAGAATATATTTATTGTCAACCCATAAGCAGGGGACATATGCAGAGAACGTTTATAATACTTTATTATACTTTATTGCGTTCTCTGTCATATGATGTACGATCTGTATTTATACGTTCTCTGGCAAAAAATGCGAAACAGCTGTTGTGTTACAATTGTTTCAACAATTAATATACTTTGAAACCAGAAAATGAGCTCGGTTTTGAAAATATTGAATGTGGCAAAAACTGTAAAGACAGTCTGTACGAGTATCTCAAATAAATCATTGACTAATTCATTATTAAACAGGTACAGTAATTGTTAAAATTGCCCTAATTGCAATGGTCTGATTTACATAACCTGATTTTTTTTATTCGCAGAATACAATGTCAGCAAATACAAATATCTCAAAATGCTTTTTTTGTTGATATAAGTGCGCGATCATTCCATTCTAGTAGTCCATGCCTGGACCTGATGCAATTCTTCGATGATCCCAAGAACTGGTCGGAAAATGAAGTAAAGGTTGGTCGCGCATGGAAGCTCGAGGAATTACGTATTAAATCAAATAAAGACCTGCATCAATTGTGGTATGTTCTACTTAAAGAGCGAAACATGCTGCTAACAATGGAACACGAATGTAATGAGAAAATGGAGTTATTTCCTAGTCCTGAGCGTTTAGATAAGGTATATATCGTTTCACGTTTATTTTGAATAAATTCAAAACACTCTATATAGGTTAAAATATCGATGGAAAACTTGGAAACTGTTGTGCGTGAAAGAAATAAGGCCTATCATCTCTTGGAGACTGGTGAAACTGGAGAGCGACCCACTCGGGTGGTATATAATGCACTTGGTTTAAGGCATCTCTATAAGTAAGTTCATTTAATTCGAGTCGATGTTTGTTTACTTGATATAAAATATAATTTTAGATCTTGTGAACATGTGTTACCACCGCATATGAACGTTAAATGGATAAAATCACGTAATATTGGTTTCGGTGGGCGAGCAGTGCGTAAATTCCTATTATTATATCGTGAGAAACTGTATAATATCAAACGAAAGGCCAAGAAGTGCGTTTTTGAGTTTTATATAATTAAGTCAATTTTTCTAAAATATATTTCTTTATGTAGTCGTTCCCGCAATGAAGTTATGATGATGTTGCGACGTAATCCGAATATTGATATTCAAGTTATTCGGAGCAAATATCCAGATGTGGATGTTGATAAACTGTTGAGGGATGATAAAACGCGTGGGCATTTCGTGCCGAAAGTTGATATTTGAGTGTTTTGCAACATCCAAACAATTATTTAAATAAAATTAACACAAAATTTATAATTGCATATTGCATCAGAACATAAAGTTTATTCATCGTCTTGAAAAGTGGTTTTTTTTCCCTGAAAAGATATTATTGTTGGTTTTTGTTTTTGTTTTGCTAACCAAGAAGGATGAAGTCCTGTCAAAGTATTTAGACTGTCATGTTGTGATGATGCGATAATGTGATCAGAACTAGGTTGCAGCACTCCGTCATCTCCAAACGTAATTTTTTTCCCTTTAAAATCTGTTATAGCCGCACTAAATTTTTGCTTTGCCGCCCAAGACGGATGTACAGCTTCCTCCGTATGCTTCTTTTTTCTTCTGTTTGCTGATAAATGTTTTTTATTTTGACTTTCTGTATTCACTACTTTGGAATTAATATTGGTGACTTCCTCATCGTCCTGATCATTATCATCTTCAAATCTAATTTTCTTGCCTTGAAAGGCACTTATTACGTTTCTTTGCTTCTGTTTCGCTACCCAAGAAGGATGCAGGTCTTCCGTTTTGAATTCTTCGCAGGTTTTCCGAATAGATTTTTTTGAAATTCTTTGTCTCGCATTATTTGGTCTAAAAGGATCATAAGATTTTTGATGGTTTTTGTATGTTTCTCTCGACCTTTTTCCTGTATTTTCCAGCGGTTTTTTAGAGATTTGTGGATCAAATACCGTTCCGTTACGAACAACAACAGCAGAGGAACGGTAATTTTTACCACTATCAGTGATAAAAAAGGGATCAATAATGTGTGTCACAATTTCTACCTTATTTTTTTCCATAGCATTGCTACTGCTTAAATTGTAATGAGAGGGAGAATTTAAACTTACTGCCGATTCGTTCGAATTACCCGCTATTGAACTTTTTTTAATTTCCTCTGACTTCGACCAATGTTGATTCTCACTTTCAGATTGATTAACATTAGTCTTCAGAGATGTTTTACAGTTTTTAGTGGTTTGTTGTTCTTCAGACACTTCTTTATGCTCTTTTACTATTGCCTTTTTATTTTTAGTAGGAGGATGTTTATTGTCTATTTCCTCTATTTTCCAGTAACCTAGTGTAGATACATTAGCACCCTCATCATTTCCTTTTATTACTATTTCATTGTTTTGCTCATTAAGGTTTAGTATATCCTGACCACGATTTTGATTTCTCAACCACTCAATACGTTTACGTGCCATAGCTTTTTGTTCTTTTAAAGCTGTACGACTTTTTCGTTTCTTCTCCGTTTTTATTGTCTTAATTTGCTTTTTACTCGCTTGCATTAACTCCTTCTTCCAGATTTTATTTTCCTTTGAAATTCCTAATTTTTCTTTCAAATCTTTTGCAAGTTCTTGCATCAATTTATTGTCACCGACCATAGCCACTGCCATTTCCTCCGCTGAGGATAATCCATTCGTTAAAATAGCTGACGGAGATTTTTCCAGAATTAAAACGTGTTTCATCAAAACGATGCATTTTAATTTCTGGAAAGAAAATCCGACTTTACATATGGAATAAAAACAACAAATTTAAACAATAAACTACCTTCATTTCTTCTAGGCAGAGGACAGCTTTACGGTAACGTTCCTTATTTTTTTCATGTTCAGGATTTTTTTCTAATAGATATTTAAGCTTCTTAATTTTTTGGACCAATTTCTGAATGGTCTTCGACTTTATAAGTTGAATTTTCTTCTTGTTGGTGACAACCTATTGAAATCATTTACATAAGTAATTTATCATATCATAAAACATAAAAAATTTCACGTACCAAGTTATTGAATTCCAATTTATTAACCATTTTAACGATTCTTAAATAATTTATACATTTGCATGCTTTTTAAATATTGTTGTTGCCAGTCGATGGCATAGGTAACTCGATGGATAGTATCGTATACGATCCCAAAACCTATTGTGAACACAACCTTATTGAGTGTTACAAGCTTCAATAGATTTAAAAATTATATTTTTGGATTAGGGTATCTAGAGTAAAATTTCTAGCACAGAATCTATCTCGTGCTAACTTTTTAAAATAGGATATTAAGCTATGAAGAATGGAAATAGTCTCGCAGTGGTTATATTTATTTATTTTTGATTTCCAATATATTGAATATGTGTTTTATTTTCGTTAATTTGGTGCACAAACAATGCATTCCTGTGTAGGCAAAATGGCGACGAAACTGTTAGAAGCAAAACGAAAAACGGGGCGGACAGTGTCTTGTTGATCATTTGTTGAAAAAACGAATATTTCACAGAGAATTTGTTGAAAACATAAACAAATTACTTTGGTTATTTTCCCATCCACTACACCATCCGCATGTGCAGTAAAAGTACGGTAGTGAGTTAACACCTATATCCAAAATATTAGCTAATAATCAACAAATAAAATGAATTTAGAAAATATTGGGAAGAACAAGCATAAGAAATGAAAGTCTATAGAAACATAAATTACTGTGATTTATAGGATGGATATAATTAGTAATGGTGATACTGTAAAGTCAAATTAATATATTATAGTAACCGTTTTCCTGTTCGTGCAATGTTCCTTGTTTTAGTACCTAGCTAATCATTACAGAAAGTTTTTAAGGAGTCGTTCTACAGTGAAGTGATCTGTGGAGAAAACTCCTTGGGTATGAACATGAGTTACTTTGCAAATATATATACTACATATATATATATATATATATCCCGCTGCACTAGTAGTAGTTTCATTATAACTTTGGTTCATACTCGTCTGAATATGAGTCACTCGCAGTGCCGAACATTATAAGAAAACAACAACAAATTAATACATACTTTAATTTTACTGAGTCGTTATGTTTTAATTAATTTAACAGCCAACTTACAACTTTGATGACAGTCCGCATTATAATTTTTAAAAGTTTGTGTAGTTGTACATACATATGTAATTACTAGAACTTTTTTATTTGTTGCAGTTTGCGTTGATATAATAATCTACCATTGGAATTTCGGGACACTGTTGTCTGCTGCGCTTGGAGTTACAGGTATAATAACCATTCCAGAAAAGAAACATTTATCAAAAGAAAACAAAACGGGCTACGACTACATTAAATCCTACGTCCAAACACCAGTCTATTGAAATTTCTACAAACAAGAAGAAAATACAATGACGGAGTACAAATTAGTGGTTGTAGGTGCTGGAGGTGTTGGTAAATCTGCCCTAACAATCCAGTTAATACAAAATCATTTTGTGGATGAATACGACCCCACAATTGAAGATTCTTATAGGAAGCAAGTGGTTATAGGTATGTTGATAATCATATTGTATCAATATTATATATGAATAAGTTAATTAGAAATAATACATATACATATATAATATATAATTCACTTATTTTAATTCCTAATTTGTATTAAAATATTTACTCTCCAGATGGCGAGACGTGTTTATTGGATATTTTAGATACAGCTGGCCAAGAAGAATATTCCGCTATGCGTGATCAATACATGCGAACTGGAGAGGGATTTTTGCTCGTTTTTGCTGTCAATAGTGCGAAATCATTTGAAGACATTGGTGAGAATTTTTTATCCTAATTCCGACTTTTTGACGGCAATAGATAGATTTTCCTCTTATATAAATCGATATTAAATTCAGCAAACCGAGTCCAATTCTATACACGATATACTAAAAATTCTTTATACTCTCAGGTACATATCGAGAGCAAATAAAGCGCGTAAAAGACGCGGAAGAGGTACCAATGGTGCTGGTAGGAAATAAGTGCGATCT
This sequence comes from Bactrocera latifrons, assembly GCF_001853355.1. Lineage (NCBI taxonomy): Eukaryota > Metazoa > Arthropoda > Insecta > Diptera > Tephritidae > Bactrocera > Bactrocera latifrons. Next base: position 1,368,303 of record NW_017537212.1, on the reverse strand, counting down.
GCAAGCCTGGGCTGTTAATATGAACCAAGCCAGAGAGGTAAGCATTGGTTTGAATTAACTTTCTAATACAAATTTAATAAACAAGGAATTAATGTTATATTGAAATATATTTGATACAATAATATTTATCAGGTTGCTAAACAATACGGCATTCCATTTGTTGAGACATCCGCCAAGACACGAATGGGCGTTGATGACGCTTTTTACACATTAGTCCGTGAGATTCGAAAGGATAAAGAGCATAGGGGGAAAAAAGGTCGCAAACATCATAAGCTACCACACCATAAATTCAAATGCGAGTTGCTGTAAATGATCTTATATTAAGTTTAAAAGTGGTTGGATAACCTACACATTCGGACAACCGGACAATTTCAAAAACCAAAACAACAACGAAAACGAACTAAACAGACATTCGATAAGAGAGATAGCCTGTGATCAGGAGGCTGTAGTAGAGGAAACAACAACAATAATAATAATACAGCTAGAACCGGAAAGCAACAAATATAGCACATATTTTTTCATCCCAAAATCAGCATAACATTAGCTATACGCACATAAAAGTGCAAATTTTACAATACGCAAAACCTTACACAGGAGCACAGACGAACTGGGAGAGTATAAAAAAAAAATTAATGGAAAACATAAACCTATCAAAAAAAAATTTTTTTTTGAAAGTAAAAGAAAAACGTTTATTTAATATTTTTATTTTATTTCTGCGCACAATTTTTAATACGTTTCTTGTGTTCTTGAACTGGCATATGACAAAATATGTATTTAATTTCTAATTCAAGGAGTATGTTGATTTATTACTTTTGTTTGTACTGTTTGCTATTTTAATTATGTCTACGTATGCTTTCCATTCGTTGGAAATATTTATTTATATAGTAAAGTAAGATAAAATTTATAACTTTGATAAATATGCAATGACGCGTACCAAATGATCGTGCTGTTTAATGTATTCATAGATTGTATCCTTCTAAATTGTGTTCTTAGGCAAGTGTACAAAACTATCAAAAGTCTGCACATATTAATATAGTTGAAACTAAATCTAAAGCTGCAATCATAATTGACACTAAACAAAAAATTAAAATCGCGATGGTTGGAGCTTTATAAAACCGTTAAAATTTAAACTTTTCTACTATATTAATATGGAAAATACATACATATATGAACACATTCACTTGCCTCCGTTTTAGTGCGTCGTTTCTGTAATACGTGCCTGTGTTTTATGTATGCATGTTAACACATAGAAAAAAAGATTTGGTAATTTATAAAATAAATTTACTGAAAAACATAAAAAGTAATAACTAACATAATGCAAGATGGAGATTATATTAAGTGTACTAGCTGTAACGCACAATAAGCAAATATTGATATTTTTTTTTTTTTGCTATTTGAAACTATTTTCTAATCCGTTTTATACTTTTTGGTGCTGAAGTGAAATCTGCGTGCATATTTTTATAAAAGAAAAATTCTGTTTTATATTTAATCAATTTCTTTTAAAAATATTTTTGTATTTTTATTGTAACTATGAAGGTGGAACTAGGGCAAGAATAGTTAAAAATTGCCGAACAATGTTTCCTACTTCCATTGTAAAATTAACGCATAATGATTGTGAATGTCATCCTCTATACTTTATACATGTAATTTATTATATGCTTACATCATCATATTCTCATTATAATAGGATTAAAATTGCAAAATTAGTAAATATGAATATTGTCACGTACATAAAGGAAAGAACAGTTCATCATTGTCGAATTTCCATAAGAAAACAAACCGAAATCGCCGACTAGTTATCTTAAAGGATAAATATATATTTTATATTTATGAGATTGTATTTGTTGTAAAATGTTATGTAATTTAAAGTAACATTGCCTAAAGTTGCTTCAGGAATCAGAAAAAATTTATCGGATAAAATGAATAATCACCAGGCTTTTGAAACAGCTGGTTGTCGGAAAAATTATATTCTATGTAACAGTTTAAATTCTACGAAGTTTTAAAAAGCGGAAATGAGGAATATTACTTCTAAAAACCGTTCATCTGATTATTTTTTTTGTATATAATATTTACTTGATTTTTTCCGTTTCAATTATTTTAGTAAGTTGCAAGTCTGAATTTAATACAAGACGAATAGTTGATGTTTAAAATGTAAAGTTCATTAATTGTAATTTTTTTTTTTAGTTTTGCTATTGGTGTTAATTTCAGATTTATTTTAGATACAAGACAACTTTTATAACATATGTATATGAATTAAATATTTCATTATGCGTGATCTATGTTTCGATATATGATAACAAGAACTATGAACTAAAAGATAATTAATCGTAAATAAAATAATAAATATGTACCGTATGTAATTGCTTTTGTTGTTACTATAAAATTGTTGCACTCTCACAACATATTACGCCAGAGGATAATGGTTGTTGTTGCTGTAGGGGCAGAACTGTGCCCGAGTTGACCGTCCTAGACCGGATAAAAATCCGGTTCCGTTCATTTTTTGTAGTTTGTTTTTCCGACTAGCATTGGGACCGAAGGAATGAGTAATGGTTGTTCTTACCGAAGTTCATATAGTCATTTCCGAATCGTCTTTAAACAGTTATTTTGGTCTATGTAATTTGTTTGGAGCTGAATATTAAAGAAAACGGTCGATTACCTTGGTTTAAACCGCATGTCCTAATACATTTATATCGTTTTTTCAGCTTGATATTTTCTTAACACATGAAACCCTATAGTTGGGTTTATGTTACACAAACCTCATTTAAGTTTATTATGCTGTTTTTTTATCCCCCTCATAGATAGAATAGCGCCACGGTAAAAACTATAAATCGTAGCTTAGTTTCGAAACACAAAAAGTCAAAAATTAGAAGCTCGTAAAATTTGAATTTTGGCCACCATATATTTTCGGTGAAGCTGGCAATGCTTTGCGAAACATACATCCCACAAAAAGTAAAGGTGGTAAATAATTGATAGAGATAAATAGTAATAGACGGAAAGTGGAGAACATCACTGCATAGTTCGAACTATTTAAAATGTAGAAAAGCCTTTCAAAAGTCTACTAATATATTGTAAAACGCTAAAGGACTTAATAAATAATAAGTGGACAATAAAGTGTGAGTAAAATTCGTTCAGTACGATATAGAGTTTCACAGTTTTGGCAGACTTATGTTAATACGCCTAATCGTCTTTTTTCACTACATAGTGAAAAATTATCGATATGGTCTAAAATTGTGTCAAATTATTAATATTTGTTTTAGTAAGAAAAACAAATTTTAACTCTTTTATATTGACTAAATATTGTGGCGTTGATATGAAAAATTGGAAGAAAGCACATAAATAAGAGAAATGAGAAACCTTCAGCAAAGGTTGAAACTTAACCTAGTGGGGTTTGACAATTGTCCATTTAGAATTGTGAGTTTTCAAAAAATTTTATGTGCATAGAAATTAGAAGAAATTGAAATTGTAACTTTTCGTAATGTTATTAAGTAAAAATTAAAATCTATAAATTAAATAATATAGAGTATAAAGTGTTTTTTATATGAGTTGTATTGTTATCGTACAAATTGATTTCCATTCGGCGCGACGAAACAAAGACCTGGCTCAGCGATGCAGTTATATTCTGTAAATCGTAGTGCATGTTTGTGCCAGAAAAATAATTTAACAAGAAGTGGAAAGGGATTAAACTTAAAGTTTACGTTATGCATACATGTGGTAAATTCCAAAAAAAATGTACGCCCATCTAATTTAAGTCATACTGATATTTGGTTAAAGAATAATCAGAGATATAATGTGTGCAAAGGCAATTATATTATGCCAATAACAATACTGCAGTAGGCTGTTGGTTGTGAGTTTTCATTTTATGCCAATTTTTCTTCTCTCTTCTCTATTCAAAAAGCCAATTTTCTAATACAATATATGAATTTAATACTGGTCATAGTAATATTTTCTTTATATCATATTTATGTTTAATTGTTGTTAATCATAATTCTGCCGCTACAACAACAACAACAACTCCTAAGGGCAATATTGTTATGTACGTCAACACTTTGACTTTACACTTAGTTCGATCAAATTAATATTATAACATTCTAAAAGGCCATGTGCCATTTGAACTTTTTCAATTTATATTAATTTAAGAAGGGGTGTATTCAAATAATTGCTATGTACATAACTGCTGTTGTTGCTCAATTCACATGTAGACCAATGTTACTGCTTTCGTGTTTGCAAGCACAGAAAGCCGATTTCACTAAATATGCACAAGCAACGCTCAATACACGTAAGGGCCCATTAAATCACAATTGTAATGAGAATGGGGAAATGAAAATTTAATCCATGTATTAAATTTTTGCGCCTTACACATAGCATATTTCGAAGGGGTTTTTAATTACATGGCTCTGCACTTAAGTGTAATTAAGTTTTAGATGAATTCTTTGCTACAAGTGATCACAGAAAGTTTGCTAATCTGTTTTTATTAACCTTAAGTAATGAGTTAGTGTTATTAAATCTTTTATATTACCATTAGGATGTCAGTAATACACAAGAATTTATATTGAACGTAGAACTGAAATGACTATGCCAAAAATTTTAGTAAAGTTTGTAAGCTGAAAGCATAAATGAATTGGAAAAATTCTCTAGACTTTTATAAAAGAAGAAACAAATTTAATGTCAATCATGTTTCTAACATTGAACTGGACTTCGTCAAAAACGGCTTGGCGAGTGTGAAATTTGCGTATTTGTTTGGATTACATTTTCGCTTACATACAAATAGACGGAGCGGAACTCAGATAAGAGTTAACGGACATAAAGATAAAAATCGTTCTTTCTTTTGCCTTTAAAATGCACCATTACTATTTAAAACGTCTTTTATCTCTATGTTTATTAACAGCCTATCAGAGTAGGCGTGGTGTTTAAGGAGGCATAAACTCTTATAAGTACACTATTAATAGTTGCCATTTACATAGGATAAATAATTTTGTTTTTGCGAGCATTGCTCTTCGGAGTACATTTGAAAGATATAAACATGTTTTCTTTATAATTTTAATAATTTGTAATTATTTTGAATAATTTATGAAACGGTAAGTGCAGGCAATGTGGTGGTAGTGAGTATTATAATCAAAAAATTCAAAATATAATAAATGTCATATTAGAGCGGTTTCATTTATACTCCGATATTTTAATACTATTTTATTGGCCCCTGTTTCGTGTTTCTTTTCGTTTGCCGATTCAAAAAAAAAGATCTGCGTAAAATTAAATTGGTTTTTTAGTATTTAAACTACCACCAGCATTACCTTTCGCGCAATTCATGTATTTAATTGGCAATATTTCTATTAAGACTTTGGCACATGAATTCAAATAACGAGTGGGAAAACCAAATTGCAAGATGCACCGATCACGAGTACTCACTTCCGCCCAAACATTACCCGCTTACGTCTGCATTTGATAAGTAAGGATGTGTGTACGTTTGAGCAGTGAAAATTAACATGGGTTTTTCTCTTAATTTCTGTTTATCTTTTTCACTACCACAATGCCAGATCTATACCTGCAAACGTAAAGAGAAATGTCAGAAGGAACTCACAAATTTTTGGACTCGGATGGACCATGCCATAATTTGGCGGAGGAGCTATTACGTGAAATGCCAGATATGAAAGACGAGATCGAGCAGGAATTAAAGGATGCATTGTCAAAAAATTATGATAGTAAAATAAAAAACATACAACAAAAATACATGGAGGGAATGGCACTTAAAGAAAAAGTTGGGGACAATTTGTCCAAGCCAGATCTTGAAATAACGGAAGATTTTGAGGAATCAATGGAGTCGGGAGAGGTCGCAAATAACTTACTAACCAAAATAACCATAAAAAGTTGTGAAAATGAAAAGGCGAAAACGGAGATAATGAAAATGGATACAGATTGTCAGGAGAATAATAACGGAGTACGCTCTATCGAAAGTGTGAATAGAGATAATGACGAAAACATTGATCAAAGATCCCAAAATGAATCTGACAACAACACAAATATAGAAACCAATATCCATAAACGTGAGAATGAATGTTCTGAAAGTGATAGTACAATCTTGCAAGACGGTCCAACTGCCAAACAAGCGAAATTAGAGGTTCCTGGCGAAAGGAAGTCAATTATTGAAGTTCATATCTCTAATAAGGGGATGGACAATGAAGAAGATACTGCAGAGTTGGAACGCATACGTAAACTGAAGGAGCAAACTATTATTGAATTGCATAGATTAAAGAGTCAAGAGGATAAACTACTCAGAATCGAGAATATAAACAAGCAATTACAAAAAAATATTGAGCAAAAGCAAGAAAAAAATGGAGCGAATGAGACGGAGGATAATAATGGAAATGATGATGTAACTCTAGAAGAAGAAGAATTTGTAAGTAAAGACATCGATGTCGAGAATAGTGATAATAAAAAACTGACAATAGGAAACACCGATGACAATGATACATATGATAACAACGAAATGAGGAAAAATGCAGATGTTGTAAAAGAGTCTGCAAATGAAGAAATTAAAGCTGCAACGTTAACAGAAATAGCGACGACATCCGCTAAAATCTCGTCTACAGTACTCAATGATAATAGTAATCACTCTAACATGGGCGAACATGAAAATCATACCCCACCAGAAGAACTCACAACCGAAGAAGCTGTTCGCGATCGAGAGTTACGCGCATCGGGTGCGATATTTCTTCAGCATTTACCTTGCTTTAAACTTCAACACAACTCGGAAAATGCCGCTAGAGCAATCTCCAATGACAATGTTGTAGCTGACCATGCCATACCGAGGTGCCGGGAATGTCGACGGCGCAATTCTCAGGGTGGTTCAGACGTTTATTGCCGATTTTATGAATTTCGTCGATTGCAGTACAACAAAATGGGTGAATTAGTTGTTTCTGGCTTCCCCAATCCATATACTGATCCGACTGTCGACGATTTGCGCATATGGCAACCAGATGAGCATAGTGTGCCTACCGCAGGATGGATGGACATCCAAGTAGCTCGCTATATACTGTTACACGCTGGTGACCAATTTTGCTATCTGTGGCAACAGGAGGCTGAGGCCTTGCGTTTACACGAAAACCCGAATAGTATAATCGCCTGGAAGAAGGTGGTACAAGGTCTACGTGAGATATGCGATGTATGCGATACAACACTTTTTAATTTTCATTGGACTTGCGACAAGTGTGGCTTTGGTGTGTGCCTTGATTGTTTCAAAGACCGTAAAGAGCAGCGCAGTTGTCGAAAGAGGCGCACTGGTGATAAAACGCAACGTGGACACGATGAATTCCATTGGATGCTATGTACAGCAACCACGCCTACTCATCAAAAACATGAACTACGTGATCTCATGCTTACACAGATCATAGCTAGTGATGCGTTAAACGTTTTGGGCCGTCTCTTACATGATATTCGTGCCATGTGGCAAGTGCCCCAAATGTGCGGCTGCTTGTTAAGCAAACAGAACCTTTCGCCAGATACTGAACTAGGTATTTTAATACAGGACATGATCAAGGAATCTCAATTAAAGCAGCAGACGAGCGCTTCATCGCTAGCTACTGAAGAGACATTACGTAAGCAGGCGCGAATGGAAGAATTGCATGCTAAAAAGTTGGAGTTTGCACGAGCAAGAGGTATTGATTATGTGCCAGGTCGTGTATGGACCAAGCAAACTTTGGGAAAGGACCCCATTACAACCGCTTTTGATAATTTTAAACATATAAACTTTTTACGGAAAGGTTTGGCAGGCTTGCGTCGATTTTTGCCGCCACGCGCAATGACTTTAACCCATTCGACAATGCTAGCACCTGGTGTACCACATGAATGGTTATGTGACGGCAAGCTACTGCGATTAACGAATGCTATGCATCCCGATAATCGTATACTTTTTCAGGAGGTATGGAAATGTGGTCAGCCCGTTATGATCTCGGAAGTAGCGCGATCACTGAATTTGGACTTATGGCGTCCCGAAGCCTTCTGTAAGGATTTCGGCGACAAACCAAACGATTTGATAAACTGTCTAAATGGCAATTTAGTGCCGAACCAACCCATGCGTTATTTTTGGGAGGGATTTCAATGTATTAAGAAGCGATTGCTAGATGGCAATGGTAAACCGATGTTACTGAAACTGAAAGACTGGCCACCGGGCGATGATTTTGCTGAAATATTACCGACGCGTTTTGCGGATCTCATGACCGGCCTACCCATGCCCGAATACACATTGCGTACCGGCAATTTAAATATCGCTAGCTGCTTGCCGAAGATGTTTGTACCACCCGACTTGGGACCGAAGATGTACAATGCCTACGGCTCTGCATTGCATCCTGACAAAGGCACCACTAATTTGCATTTGGACATTTCTGACGCTGTAAATATAATGGTATATGTAGGCGTGCCACAAGACGCGGATAGTAAACCACAGTTGGTAGCTACACAAAAAGCAATCGCTTTGGGTGGCTGCGATTATTTGACACGCGCTCGATGCCAAAAACCTGACGTCCTCCCGGGCGCATTGTGGCACATTTTCCCTGCTCGAGACGCTGATAAAATCCGCGATCTTCTCAATCGCGTGACAATAGAGAAGGGTTTTCGTCTAGAGCCCGACCACGACCCTATACATGATCAGAATTGGTATTTGGACGATAAATTGCGTGCACGCCTATTCAAGGAATATGGTGTAGAAGGCTATCCTATCGTACAGTGTCTGGGCGACGCAGTGTTCATCCCGGCTGGTGCACCACATCAAGTACAAAATCTCCATAATTGCATAAAAGTAGCAGAGGACTTTGTATCACCAGAGAACATAACACATTGTTATCATTTAACCCATGAATTTCGTCATTTATCACATTCACACACCAATCACGAGGACAAATTGCAGATTAAAAACATAATTTATCATGCCATCAAAGATTGCTGTCATATATTAGTACGCGCTTTGGATCAACGACTTGACGAAGAGTTAGCTAAGGTGGAGGAGCAGCATGCAAAGGCTGAAATGAGCCTCCGTGAAGGAACAGAACTCGAAGCCAAACGAAGCAACAAATAAGATTAATCTTCTTTTTATTAATAACTACTATAAAATTCACAGTTATATTATATTGATATACATAAATTTTTATTGTAGTAATAGATATATACATAAGTAAATACTGTGTAGCTCTACATGTAATTATAAATAAATATCTCAAAATTATTTTTATTAAATCTGTTTTCTTGAGGATGGTTGTGATTTCAATGGTGAATTTTCTAAGTCGATTTAGGATCGAAATACATATGTGCATGTATATATTTTGATATAAGTAATATATATACTTGTTGGCAACCGATCATTTCATACCGTCGGAAATTGGAAGAGAATACGATTCTTTGCCTGGCAAATATTTAGTCAAATTGTTTAAATTTCATCTAGTTCCATTATATAATCAACTTATCTATTAGAAATATCCACTATATATACCTCTGGATGGACTCACATATTTGCATTCTATATATACGCGCTAAAAGATACATACATATGCGTATCTGTGTATTGATAATGCATATATCGAAGCAAGCTTTTATTACTACAGTCTTTTTTATTTGATTTTCCAGAGAAATATCACACGTATTCTGAGTCGCTTTGCTACAATAAGATCTTTATGTCACCATAGGAAAGATGAATGAACGAATTAGCTGTTTAAACGTAAATTATAATTACCATCAAAAGAGGTCAATTAATTAAAACAGCTACATTAGTGCTTAGTGATATTTGCAGTAATTATATAATAGCATAAGGAATTAAGTTTTGATACATTTGAGATAAATTATACGAGACGAAGATGACGGTCGATTTCAACGATTATTTTTGGGTAAGCAATAATTGAAATTATATAACCCTTTTATTTATATAATTTATTGTACTATCTTATCACAAAGGGGGAGAAGAACAATGGGTTTGATGTACTCTACCACAATATGAAATTTGGTTGGGTGGCGAGCAAAGAGCTTTCTGAGTTCTTTCGCGAAAAGTCCAATATTGAAGAACAGAACTCGAAATTAATGGCTAAGTTGGCACACAAAGCCAGTACAGGTACACTGAACAGCACATTTGCCCCCGTCTGGACTATACTACGCACTTCAGCCGAGAAGCTATCCACACTACATCTGCAAATGGTGCAAAAGCTGACGGAGCTTGTGAAGGATGTCGCTAAGTATGCCGATGAATTGCATAAAAAACACAAAACCGTTAAGGAGGAAGAATCACATACCTTGGAATCTGTGCAAGCGATGCAGACATCAACAGCTGCTGTTCAAAAGCTACGTGACCTTTACGCGAGCAAAGTGCTGGAATTGGAAAAGTTACGCAAGGACAATGCCTCACAGAAGGACATCGAAAAAGTCGAAGCAAAATTGCGTAAACTACAAGATGAATATAAAGCGCTACTCGATAAGCATAATCCGATCAAGAATGACTTCGAGCGGCGCATGACACAGACTTGCAAGGTATGTATTAGCATATTGAAAGTTATAAGATTGTATCGAAATACCTTACGATACACACATCTCTACTTTAAAGCGTTTTCAAGACATTGAAGAAGTTCATTTGCGTCAAATGAAGGAGTTCTTATCCACATTTTTGGAGATGTTGCAAAATAATCATGACATGGTTGGACAGGTTGGTATACCTCTCTTTTTAAAGCAATATTAATTATTTCCAAAAAAATGATTGTGAAATAATTTCTCTTCTCAGGTGCATTCGGATTTTAAGCGTCAATTTAATGATATGACCGTTGATAAACTTTTAGAGCAATTTGTGCTAAACAAGTACACTGGCTTGGAGAAACCAGGTTAGTGCCATTTAAATAATATGAAACTCTTTTCATTAACTACAGTTCACTTCAATTCGTAATTGTAGAAGTTCCCGAACTCGAAATCATTCCACTCTCTATACAACAGCAGTCCGTCTCAGCTACGCGCTTAAATCATCCAGGCGGTACTGCTGCGGCTGCTTCTAATTCGAATTCAGCCACAAGCATACAAGGTGCCATATCACGTATTACTAGCGGTAGCATATCAATGGATCAACGTGGCAGTGTTGGTGTCGAGGCCGGTTCTTTAGGCAGTGGTGCTGGCGGTATTGGTGCAGTGGGTGGTAGTGGTAGTGGCAGTAATAGCCTAATAAACGCTGATGACAACATTTTGGGCATGCAGACATCACCACGCGCAACATCACCAATTTTATTGAATACCGCCGCTGATGTTATATCAGGTACTAGCGTAAGCACTACACCAGCAGCAGTGCTGACAAACACATCGGCGAACACTTCCACAGTGCGCAGCAATTTCCTAAATTGGTTTTCTTCAAGCATTCCAAGCAGCAAGCAACAACCAGCAAACTCCAACGCTGGAGCTACTGCTGCAGCAACAACCGCTAATAGCGGTGGTGGGAATTTCGGTACGGATAGCATTGGTACTACCCACACCGGCACAGCCATCATGAAAAATTCCCTAAACTCAGAGCTTCAGTCACTGCAGGATAATAATAATCAAGGTTCATTTATGTCGTCTGCTTTAACACAATTACCAGAACAATGTAACACCACTAACAACACTACTACTATTTCCTCTACTTCTGCTAGTTCTATTATTTATACTACTACAAATAATACTATTACCAACAATACTGTTACGTCACCCACATCCTCCTCCCTAACAAGTAGGTTTATTATGTTATTTCATTCATTTTATTTCTATTATTTTTATTGTTTTTTTGTTTGGTTTTAACAAACTCTTTTAAATTCGAAATTTCTGTTTATTTTTACTATTTCTATTATTTGTCAATGTGGTTTTTGTTATGTGATGTGAAAAATTACTTATTTAATTATTTAGCCGCCAGCAGCTGCCCTTCATTTGTAAATTGAAGCATACTTTGAAATTACTAAAGTGACTACTCGGATAAAATCGTATAGTGACATAGTAATAATGCTGTCAAGTTGAGATTTTTCTACCTTAAAGTATTAGCTTTTCGTTTTACAAATTTTATAGATCATTATAACGCTAATAGTAGGGATTTTTAAGTTACACATACATATAAACATATGTACATCAATATCTTAGAGAATTCGAATTAGAATTGGTTTTCTGTAGTTATAGCATAGGAATTTTAATTATTTATATTTTAGCGACGTTTATGAGTAAGTGCGTGTGTTTGTTGTATAGCTACATATATTGTCAACTGACTCTGAGCTCTGCGTCCGTCGACCGTCTCTGGCCCACAATCAAATATATTTTTGAACTGAAATGCTTGTATTCCCGTTATTAACCAAATCCTAATTCCATTTCTACCTCAAAAACCAAATATGCTTAAATTTAGATCACACATTAGTCGAGCCGCATCTGCAACAACGCGCATCTTCACCAACGCCGACAGGCAGCAGTTCAGCAATGAATCGAAATTACACAGAACCGCTTTCTACATCACTCAATGAACGTTCTAACCATATGCATAGTAATCCGCATTCAGCGTCCATGAGTGGGGCTTCTGTATCAGCAACTAGTGCGGGTGCGTCTGTGGGAAACTCACGCCGCACAACCTCGCTTTTGAATATTTTCACATCAAATTCTCAGGGTGAGAAGGAAAAGAACACAATCAAACTGATATATACACATTTCACATTTTTATTTTATAATATATTTTGTAAATTACTTTTGTACTAGCACTGCAGTTTTGCGTTGGAATGTGGACATTACACACATACATTTTAATACACTGGTCTTCCTTTGGTACTTTTCATTAAGTTTTCCTTTATATATATGTATGTATACACGAACATACATATATATGTATGTTAATGTCTTCTCTTAACTACTTCTCTTTTTATGGCATCTGCCCCGCAAATATTAGATTTCTGTGGGGACTTGGGAATAGCGTTAACTTCCGTTATTTATTTTATCGTTTTTATTTTAATATTTTTTCATTACTATAATTTTTTTTCGAAGTTAGTCATTGTATATTGTTTTATTTTTAATAATTTCCATTTTATTCTTAGTTTTAGCTTAAAATATTCTTTCAAAGCAATAATGTAATTAAAAAAATAGTGTTAGATTTTGCAGTGTGTGGATTTATCGATGAATGCAATACTATATTTTTATAATATTCTTATTCCGTGTATATTCAGTTAGTGAGGAAATAAATAATGTTTCGGTTGAGGTTCGAATTTCTCAGAGAGTTTATTTGCAGGTATTTCACTTTGCACGGCTTTTACTCGTTTTTGTTTATTTTATTTTAACTAAAGCTGTAGCGTTTATACTGGTTTTTGCAATATTCTACTGTCAGCTCAATGCCTCTCTTCTATATATGTATCGTATTTATTTAAAAGCATGCATTCATTTCATTAAAGTCTGCGTTAAGTTTGTCGAACATTATTTACTAATTTTCCTATTGCGATTACTAATTTTTAATGTATGCAAAGTGATGCATAATTTTATATAATGAGGTACATCAAAATTTACTTGCAAATATAAATTTCTAATTTTTTTTTTTTTTTTTTTGTAAAAACACGGCCTTTTCTGAAATATTCATTTAGAAAATGTAAATTTCTTCTACCTCAATTATTAATGGATCCTAACCTCATTTAAAATATGTAATATTTCATACTTCTATATGCACAGTATCTGGTATTTTGCGTAGCCGTCGAGATAAAGCGAAAACTAAAAAGTCTAAAAAGAAGAAAGATGGCGAAGCGGCAGATAACATACAAGAAGAGCAACAGGGAAGGTAATTTCATTTGATAATGATTTATCGGTATTGTTTGGATACTGACGCATCTTTACGTTTACTTAGTGTGGATCGCGGCAACATCTCCTATGATACTGACGATATCAATAGAATGAAAACACAAAATTCCAGCGGCAGCAGTGCCGGAGGATTGGGTTTATCATCTGCTTCAGCACCGGGCAGCGTGGACTCATCGGGCGGTGGTGCCGGTGCTCTTGGCGTAAATATATCGGAAAATATTGGAAGTAGCTCGGCAGGCAATGCTATTAACGCAACAAATAATACAAACAAAAATAGCAGTGCTTCTGGAAATGGCACAGCTAGTGGTGGTGCAGGAGGCATTAAAGCATACGGCGCTAATGAGGTTGACGAAGATGGATACAGCATGCAGCCGCCCAAAGAAATTGCCTGGGACGAAAATCACGATAAAAGTGAGTGAAAGAATTTAACAAGTAAAATTAAACGATATATTTTTTTTTGTTATATTCGCCTAAATTAGCTGGAAGTTTCTACTCTGATTCCGACTCAGATTCAGACAACGATAAGCCAGAAAGACGCATACATGTGAAGATTAAGCCACTGAACAATGGCCAAGCGCCAATGTCCGCAAGTGTAGATGAGTTGCGCGCTACTGTAGAGAATATATCATTGTCGCCCACCAGCGTATTTTCGGTACAAAAACAAATACAATTTATTGCAAAAAGTTATAATGCTTTCAATATGTAAACATATCATTAACACTTATTTACAGACTTTTAATCAACAACACAGCAATCAGCAATTGCAGCAATCTCGTATCGCTTCGCGTCAGCAATCGCCTGAGATATCCAATGCGTCTACACCAACCGCCACGGTGCATCCATATGCACCACTACAAAGTCCTACACTCTCCATGTCGAATAACTCGAGGTGATTTACATTAAACTACTATAATTGGTTCCCCTTTATAAATAAGTACATTCTTCCGCAGATACGCTGACTTAGGCGATATATTTTCTGAGTTGGGTGATGTAAGTGCCTCTGCGCCCGCTTCCGCCACACTTTCGAAATCAAATAGCCGGCAAATACCCACACCAACATCCGCTAACAGTATTGCAATACCAAGACCACCTTCACGTCGCTCCGAAATGGTAATGGCGCCTTCAGTAGCAGTGGCTCGTGGGCGCATTAGTCCATCTCCAGCAATGAATCGCGCAGACAGTGTTGGCAGTTTAGAATTCCGCACTGCTATCGGTGGTATAGGGTCATCGCGTGGTCCATCGCCGCTCACCATTGGCATTTCAGACACGATTCCATTAGCGGTGGCATTCCATGAAATTATACACGCATACTTTAGGTATATACAAAGAAAAACGCTTCTTGCCTTTATGATATTGATATTTTACTCGTTTCGACAGGGGTAGCGATGAATCGCGCTGTCAGGTGAAAATCTCTGGCGATATGATGTTATCCTTTCCAGCTGGGATTGTAGGCCTTCTAGCGAATAATCCTAATCCAGCGAAACTCGGCTTTCGTATCAAGAATGTTCAAAATTTGGAAAATTTACTACCAAATTCAAAATTAGTGCAAATGTGAGTATGTAAAATTTAAAATGGAATTATAATTATAGAAGAGAGCGTCGTCAGTGCGTAGCTAGCAAGCTGAATCAATGTTTTCCAGAGCGCTATATATTATCATCTGGGCACTGCTAACTGAAACATTGCGCAGCACTAATATAAAAAATATTGCTAAACTTTTCATTGTAAAATATTAAACTTACGAACCTTACGTTCTCTAATGCCACTCAATTTAATGCAATTTTATATATAACCTCTTCTTAGCGATCGTAATCAATCGAGCACCTTTAGTACATTATTGGAATTCAATATGCCTGCTTTGACTGCATTGTTGCGCCACCAAGCCGAGCATAATCCCAACGCGTCATACTTTAATGTGGATATATTGAAATACCAAGTGCGCTCTAAGCCTGGTGCGTCATCGTGTCCTTTCCAGTTGGTTTCTTATTGGAAGTGTGAACCTACGTTTACGGCGCTCAAAATTGATTACAAATACAATAACCATGCAATGGCAAACGCATCACCACTACTGAATGTCACACTCTCGGTGCCGGTGAACGGTTTGGTTCGTAACGTGCAATCGAAACCACATTCTGCGTGGTAAGTACAATTCGATAAATAAAACAAATATGAATAATATAAATATGTGTGATTACTATAGGCTAGGTGAATCAAACCGTTTGGTTTGGAATTTCACAGATATCTCCCAAAATTCACAGGATGGCGGGGTCGGTACGCTGCGTGCCCGTCTTGAACTTAACGATGGTCCATCCATTCCAGCCTTATTGACCACACAATTCAATTGTGAGGGCACTACATTATCGGGCATAGAGTTCGAACTGCAAGGCAGCGGTTATCGACTGTCTTTGGTGAAGCGTCGTTTTGTTTCGGGTAAGTTAAGTTTCATACCTAGAGATTAATCTGATTAGATTAATTTCCAAATACCTCTATATTGAACAATATAATTCTCATCTATCTTTTAGGAAAATACGTATGCGAGGGCGATGGCGTTCGCAGTGGTACCACTCCAACGCCACCGTCTGTGGGATCGTCTAGTCCATTTTCAGCGAAATCAAATTAGTTCCAAACTATTTAAAATACTAAAAAGAACCAATAACAATATTAGCAGTAGCAAATGTGTTACAAATACTATGCAAAGTCCAATAAAATGTGAATTTAAATATCAACAACTATTCAAGAATATAACGACAAAACGTATTCTTGTAATTTATAGTATATACAGCTAAATTTACATAGTCACACATTTAAACGCGCTGAGAGTTTCCTGCATGTGTGCAAGTAGAAAAATAGGCTCGTGAATTAGTAAAAATTTGTGAATAAAAACTTGAGACAGAGACCCGAAAATGTCAACACATTATTTATAAGTTATATTGAAAAATAATGACTAAGGAATTTATTAATATGCTTTGCTAATTGTTGTGTGTGGACGAATGCAGGATGCCAAGAAGCAATTGTGGTGAAATATCGAATCTAAAGAACAAAAATTAGCCTTGCTTGTTGTTTTCTTTTTTGATTATGCAAACATTTGTGTAAGTTCATTATTAGAGATGTATGTCTAAGTTTGTACCGAGTATATTGTGTCGAAAACAAATGAAATCGGTTTTTGAATTGGTATTTCATTTTCAATAGTATTCTATTAATATTACGAAAAATATATATGAGTCTATTGTATATCTAACTGGAGAACATTGTACTTTTATGTATTGTATTGTTAAAACCTTATTATTAAAGTGTTTATGTAGATTTTATAAATGTATACATGCATAAACATTTGTACATGCTAATATTACTGTAGAACACTAAGTGTTGATTTTATGTTTATTTTTTAATAGAAAGGAAATAAAATAATAAAACTTCAACAGGAAGCTAAAATTATATGTAAATTGTGAAGAACTTATATTATATGGTACTATAAAATGCCTTTAAAATCTACATTCTGATCAAAATTAAAACTCCATTTTACATTATTTATGCTAGTTTTTCTTTCATACCATAGATATATGGAGATATATAATATATATTTGATATATATTTATGTATATATGCTTTGATAATTTGCATATTTTTCTTTCCCTTCTTTTATCTAATTGAATAAAAATTCTCACTATGGTCATATTTGCTTTACTCATAATCACTTTAAACACTATGTACAATAAACATGAATAAGCTATAACACATATGCATATATAAAAATCTGTTTTCTTTTTGAGTGCTTGAATAATTTACCAAAAGTAACAAATAATACTAATAATAAGGTCCACGTTTCTTATGTTCTTTGCTACAACGGAAATATTTGAAATATGTAAATTATTTGTGGCGTTCGGTCCTCATATGAAACATGTTTACTCCTGCTTGGTAAAGTCAAAAACTTGTAATATTGAAATTAAATTTTTATTTTTTGTAATAAAACTTTTTTTTATATTGTGTAGGAAAAACTTCTATCTGTTCTTTCTTGACATGCCTGGCACACGATATAGGAGTTCCCCATCATCATCATAATACGCGTCCTCTACGCGATAAGTTCCACCCTTGCGCCATACTTTGCGAGGAATATGTATATGATCTTTAACGCGCGTTATTTCAAAGCGTTTTTGATCTTCAGCGCTGATAACAATTTCATTGCATTCATATTTTTCGATTGCATTGATATCAGCGAATGGATTATTATGTGGGGACTTCGAAATTATTCCAGTTCCGCTCGGGTTGTGTAATTTAGAAGTTGATTGCTGTTCAATCGCATCTCGATTAACTGTATGATTTTCGTCATTGGTTAGCTCACTAGAGCAAACTGATAATTCGGTTGGAGATAATTTAAACTTTTTCAGCTCTTGTAGGCGCATTCTCCGTTTGTCGTATACTTTTTGTAGCAAATATGTCTCTTCTTCAGCTGATGTGGCCTTTGGAACTTTCTCCATAATTTGCGAATTTCCCGAAGGGATCTTTGGTGCATCTTCCTTTTTTGCATATTTGTCACAACTTGTAATAATGGAGAGAAATTCTTGTTTTGTTGGTCGCGATAAAGCTGGTTTAGGGGGTAAGCCACTGGAAACTGAAAGTAAGTCTTCTGTTCGTCTCGTGGCAAACGTTTGCAAGTGAGCTTGAAAATCGGGAGGTAATTTCAATAAGTGTGGATCTGAACGGAATTTTTCCCAATTTTGTATAACTACTTCATCGTGTTTGCGTATGCGTTGTTCACTGCGCGCTTGCCATTTTGCGGTTATTATTTTCTTCACGACTTCCGGTGTAGCTGGAAAACTTTCAGCCAAACGATCAGCTGTCCACTCCTCAGGGTCACGTGAATGCAATGTACGCATTTGCTCTTTCTCAGCATAAGTTAGCAAATTCGGCAGCTTCGTCTCATGGAAGTATTTGTGTTTAACCATAATGTGGCGAATTTTTTCACGCTGTTGACTCATTTCGTATTCATATTCACGATGCATATGATTGGTTGTCATAAAATCCGATTCCAAGTTCCCGAACCCTTCAGGATCTTGTTCTAAATGTTCAACACTTTCCATGCTACTGAGCTGATGCCCGATCCCAGGATTAGATCGTCGACCAACACCACGAGCCATACATGTAATAGCCAGGTGTAAGTGTCGAATTTGGTTTTTTGTCAACATTTTATGTTTTAGATAACTCCTTCAAATAAAACTACACAAATGCAAACTTTAATTAAATTTTTAAATGTAATACATAAGTTATTAAATATAGAAATTCCAATGAAACCAACAAAAATTCTGTTTGTACAACACACAGCTGACAAACAGCTGACTTGCCTTTTGTGAATTCTCGTTCTCTGCTTGCCGTTTTCGTTTGAATGTTTCGCCGCCGAATATGAAATTAGTTGCCGCCGCTGTATTAAAATTACTCAGAAAATTTACCGATAAAAATGTGTCCCTTGCTTCAGGAATACTTGTTGAATGCCTGCTGTTTTTTTTTAATTAAAAAATGTAAATATTACATACTTATGCATTTGTTATATCAATATAAATTCATATTCGGGTAACTTTTGCTTTAGGTTTCCAAGATTATTCCGTTTTTGTCAGAAAGCTGACTCGATAAGATCACTGCCACTGATAATAGCGTCAGAACCCACAATAATTTGAGAACCCATAAGGCGCGCTATTAAATTACAAGCAGCAATCTCAGCGTATGTCACTCCACCGAGAACAAAAATAAATAAGTTACGTTTTCTCAGAGGAAATATATCCTTGGAGTCATTCAATTTAATGGAGTTAGCGAACGATTTGGCATTATGTGCTGTGCCATCAAGTGAGTGCATAATTAACTTGTCCACCATACCTACTTTGCTGGAAAATTCTTCCGCGGACTGTGCTTTTAGTAAGCACGAGCAGAGTTGTGCCACAATTGGGATATAAAGATTATTAAACACGTAACTAGCGCAGCTGGGCGAATTTACGACATTACCAACACCAGTATCACTGCTTACGTTAGAGTTGACAGGCGTTGGCTCAGCACCAGTAGTTGAAACCATTAATCTCAGTCTATTAGCATTTGCTTGAAATTCAGTTTGTTGAAATTTGGGTAACGGCAAATTTGAGAGTATTTTCGCAGATGTGTTTCCTCTATCTTCCTCCCACATCATCGGTAACAGCCCAGCTACCGCCAATTGTTGAAAAACAACCAAGTGTTGTTGACCAAAGTAGTTACAATAGTTCCGTACAAATTGTGACAACTCATCGGCATTTATTCCAGCACATATGTGAAATAGGCAAAGCAAACGGAGAGTATTGTATTTTTGACAATTTGTTGTGAGTAGTTCATCGATTTCTGTATGAATTCGTTTGCGCGCTACATTATTAAGTATATCTTCCTCCAAGGATTGCACACGACGAAAGTTACCACCCAACATGTCTATAATTTGTTCGCTGGCGTTAAGGTGTCGCATGACCTTTGCTTTAAGCTCCGTCACCTTTGGTAACTTGCGAGCCACATAGTCGTGCATCTCATCAAGTTTCATATCACCCAATTTTTGAACTTCTAATCCGATAGTTTTTGCTTGTGCGCGTATTTGGCTGCTAGCTTGCGCAAAATGCTTGTACCGATTTTCACCATAAATTTCATCACTCATTGCGTTCATACGTATGCTTGGAAGTTTACACGGCTTCACCTTGCTTACTGGCGGCTTTTCACTTTGTTTTTGCTGATAAGCTCGATGGGGTAGTTGGAAAATTTCTAACATTTGTTTGGAAATCTTATTTGAATGCGTTTCTAACTCGATTTCTGCGGCTCGTCGATTATAAACTTCGAGCAGTAATCCAGCATAAATAGCCGGCGTTAGTAAACTAGATGCATAATCTTTGTCACGATCCATGATAAGAATAGAGGCGAATTCGGTGGACGACTCACTATAATTATCATTACCAGGCTTGTTAAGAGTTTGCAACATTTTTACTAAAGTTGCAGAATGTTCACCAAAAGTGAAAATTATTTCGGGTCGTCCACAAACGATTTGCAGTACTCGGAGAGATTGTGCTATTACTGGTAAAAGAGAGGTATCCTTTCGTAAAAATAGTGTGGAGAAAACCTAAAGGTAAGCACTTACATTATTATACTAACCGACACACAACGAAACCGGAGGTACTCACATTTGGTATTTCCATGCTTAGCACATTTTGATCGAGGCAGATAAAGTCCCAGCTGTATCGATGAAGTTGAACTAAACCGTAAAGGCCTTCCTCTTCCAACAACATTTGGAAATGGGTAAAGCAAGTGGGCACACATATTATATGAAAATTTTTTACTGCGGCATCGAGATCAGTCGGTTCTAGCCGCTCTAATTCGTGTATATGCCTTAAAATCTGTTGAAATGTTTCCAATTTGCTATGTATTAAAAAAATGTGGATTTGATGTTCAGCAGTACGTGAAATAATGTGATCACCATCAAATTTGAAGATTCTTTGTATGCCTTTCAGTTTCAGCCAGGATGCAGCGCAAACATGCTCCAAAGGTTTAATTAGTACTGGCTCAATTATAAGGTCTTTTTTGCCTGGAATAGAACATATGATCGCTTGTAATTTTTCCTGTGCGATAAGTTGGAAGCCCTGCAATTTTTTTTCCAATCCGGCCTCCATTGTTTATATTCGTCCCCTTTATAATTACTACAAAAACTGCGTTGGAAATTTATTGACCATTATTACTGGATCAAACCAAATTATTTTAATTGTTCAACGCTGTGCAGTAATGAAAACATTGCAGACGTGTTTCTGTTGATTTGCAGAGGTTTGCAGAGTTGTCAAAAGCAGCTGTTTCGAAGCTAAATATAAAAGGGAAATATTTTCTAACAATTGGTGTTGCATTGACATTGTATCCAGAAATAAACTCCTTTTCCTAACATTGAGTATTTGTTCAGTTCGCAAAACTGTTTCTTGTGGTGATTGTTAGTTCAATTTCGAATGCGGTTAATCTGATGCACCAACCAGAAGGGAGTAAACTGAAAGAAAGCAGTCATCAATTTATTAATCTGATTTAACCTTTATAATGGAATGGTATACTTTTTTAATACTTTCCAGCATCACCACTGTGTACAGCTGAAATGAAAACTAAAAATGTCATATGCTGCGGCGAATATAAACGGTGCTCATTTGCAAAAAATAGTTTTCTCTCTTTTTCCCCGTCAAAAATGCTCAAATAAAATATTTTATACACGGCGAAAAGCACATTCTCTCACTAAGCACTCAACAACAGACAAGAGAATATCAGAGGAAAGCAGCTGGTGCCCGAAACAAGTGAAGTAAAACAAGTTTTCGATGGAGAAATGTATGTCAAAATTATAGTCAGTCGCTCTGAAAAGGTCTTTGTGTTTGGACAATATTCGCAAATTTCTCGGTGAAAAAATTTCAACGCGTTGCTGTGTTTTTCTCGTTGTACACTCACGTTCAGCTTGAGTTTGATATAATTAATTGATTGCAAAACAAAGTGAGTGCGCGAAGACTACTAGCAGTGAAATTGTGATTAAAATTTAGCAAACAACAATTAACGTGGAAAGCATATAAAGTAAATTCGCTATTGCAGATTGTTGCTAATTAAATATGAAAATTGTTCGGTAATTTTGCGAAATATGCTAGTGTAAATACATAAGATATAAAAGTAAAGCTAAGGTGGAGTTCATCATAATAAATTTCTTAAATATTTGTGAACGGTGATTTTGTGAAGTAGTTTGTGTGTGATTATCGCAAAAAAGAGAGCCATAAAGAGCATAAAAGTTTGACAACGGCCAAAAACGACCATCAACGAATTCTCAGCAGAAAATAAACAAAACAAACGGTTATTGATATTCAAGAAAATACCAAAATATTAATAACCAAAAGGTAAATGCGAATTAAATTTGTTTTATGAAATATCTTCCACTGTATTTATCATATATATTAATATATGAATTTATGTAGTTTGTTCTAAAAATAACTAAACATAAAGTAAATAACTCGTTGAAATGGCAAATGAAATAATTATTATTAAATGCGAATGCGGTAGAAAAGACATTCCCCTTCCGGCAGATTTAGTATTTGCCGCATTCAACATTAAAGTTGTCGTAGTTGCTATATCTTCTCATATTCACCTATTCTACTCAAATGCTTGCTTATTCGTTCATCACGTTTCCATTAACGATGGCTGACGTTGCTTTTCATCACGCCTCGTCCCCACTGCTGGTCAACAAAACAACAATCTCTGCAGCAGCAGCCGTCGTAGTCGCTGTAACAACAGACTGAGTCAAGACTACTAACAAAGATGGTTATTGTTTGCGAGGTGAGGGCGTGTTGTGGATTGGTTTTCGTTTTCCTATTTGTAGTATCTCATAAAATACTCGCATTAACTATGTTGTTCCTTTCAAATGTTGCATTCGTACATCAACAAAAATGACGTTTTAAACTCTCAACACTAAGAGAATGTTGGAAAATTAAGATTTTTATTTATTTGGGACAATCAGCGTCAACGAAAGGCAAAGAATGTGTTTTAAACTGTAATCCTTCGGTGCTGGCACTCTTCTGCATTATATTACCAAATATTTTTAAGGCTACCTGCCAAACATGCAACCTTTGTGGTTGTTTACCATTTTATTACTGTGGCGCCAGACTTACCACTGATTTCGAATAAAAATGGTTAGGTCGATAATGCAATTCATTTGAAGGAAATTGAAAAAAGTGAACTGAAATTTTTTTATAAAATTAGCATATTATGTACATATACATATGTATGGTAGTCACAAAATCATAAAAAATAATTATCAAAAAATATATTGTATGACAAAATATTTGGTAACGCCTTGCTTGAAAATGATATTATTTTTTATCATTTAGCACAGATCAAATATTTGTTTAGTGGGAGTAAGATCGAAAAACTTGATAATTTCGTAGTTAAGATTCGAATAATTGTCACATTTTAGGGCTGCTTCCCCAATCGCTTGTATTGTCTTCAAAATAATTTTTCCTTAAAACCTGCCTAGATATTACTCAATCACTAATTACTTGCTTAGCTATTAATATGCGTGAAAGTGTGCCGAAAACCCAAATGTACTCAAAACCAAATGCTTTCATTTACATTATTTGGCTACTTTCCAAAAGTTGCCGCAGTTCCAACTGAGTTTCCATAGCATTTGGGAGAAGAAAATTTAAYCGAGTTTTGGTTTGTATGTATGTTCATATGTATTTTAATAGTAATATTTGAAATAAATGAAAATTGAAGTCTATATTAGTTTTATGCTTACAACTTCTGTAAGTTCCAAGCTCGCCTACGTTTCTATCTGTACAAGAAAAGTATGTAACTCATAATAAAACGTAGTCGGTGAGCCAATGTCAATGTTCTGATGGATATAGTTTGACTTGTATCCATAGTTGTCATTCATTATATATGTAT
Organism: Bactrocera latifrons; assembly: GCF_001853355.1. NCBI lineage: Eukaryota > Metazoa > Arthropoda > Insecta > Diptera > Tephritidae > Bactrocera > Bactrocera latifrons. The sequence continues at coordinate 1,344,075 of NW_017537212.1, read as the reverse complement.
CGTGTTCATAATGTCAATGCTTTTTCAATGCGCTAGATTCATTGCTGCTCAATTATTCCTTTTGCGGCTGCGTTACTGCCACGAACAAAGTACGAGGTGTGTTCAAAAAGTATCGCGAATTTTGAATTTTCGCGGGTTACGTATATTCGAATTTCGGATTTTTTGTGGCGTTATGTTGGTACTCTCACTTATGCCGACAAGCTCGGCCATTTTGAATGTTCATTTAATTGTTGACAGCTGCTTTGCTTGCACGTGTTTTGGATCGTCTTCGATTTTAACCTATTCAAAAAAAATGGATCAAAGAACCCGTATCAAATTTTGTGTCAAAAACGAAATTAAGTACGCGAATGCATTTCGAATGTTGACTGTGGCATACGGCGAAGCTACCTTGGACCGAAGCAACGTTTATCGGTGGTACAAAATGTTCTCAGAAGGCCGAGAAGATGTGACAAAAATTGGCTTTTGGACCACGATAACGCCCCTGCTCACACATCGTTGCTTGTGCGCGACTTTTTGGCCAAAAACAACACACTAATGATGCCGCAGCCACCGTATTCCCCAGATCTGGCCCCTTTTTCTTGTTCCCTAAACTGAAGAGGCCCATGAAAGGACGAAATTACGCTTCTCTTGACGAGATAAAGACGGCATCGAAGTGCTTCGAAGATTGGAAAAACCGTTGGCACAAGTGTATAATATCTCATGGGGATTWCTTTGAAGGGGACAAAATAAATATTCATGAATAAATAAATAATTTTTGAAAAAACACAAAATTCGTGATACTTTTTGAACACACCTCATACATATAATGAATGTTAAGGTCTGTGAAGCGAAATCAAAGCTAATGGTGTGACAGTAAATTAAATTGACTGCAAGGATTAGAATTTGAAACAAAATTGTGAGATATACATATCTCTTACAGAAAGAACCGACGGCAATCAACGCTATATGAAGTGGTATTTGAAGTACTAGACTGTATAATTCTAACAATATTTTTACGTTTTGATTGCTACATATGTAAATTATGATACAGTGCATAGGTATTTTCCTTCCAAAAACTAATATACCTCTGAACATAACTAATGTCAAAATCATGATAACATTAAATAGCGTGTGTTCTAACTTATTTTAAATAATCTACCAACAAATGAAGTTTTCGAGTTAGTGCTAATTTTATACTTGTTAGCCGCTTCGGAGCGGGCTTTAAGACTCTAAAGTTAAATTTAAAAAAGGATCAATAAAGCGAGTAATTTTGAACAATCCTGAAGATTTCTAAGTTTTCATTGTCTGCGAAGTCTTGGCTACTCTATTTTTAATGCTTGTGCCTATTTATTTGAACTGGAACTAGTTTATGAATATACATATGTATATATGCATATAGCTATTATTATTATACATATGTACATATATATATATACTATTGTATAAACAAACTTAAATAGTAAGTAAAATTTTTGTGCGGTCAACCGCAGATTTTTATGTGATATCCGTTTTACGCTAGTCATGTTGATGAATGCTGGCTTCAAATATTTGTCCATAGGTGCGTAAGTGCTCACATGTTCACGATCATTCTTCAGCGAAAATGAGGTTTTCTACACTTAGAGCATGGTAAATGAACAAATAAGAAATTGAGAGCATTAAAGTTAAGCGATTTCGTTGGTAAGCGTTCAGTTAAATTGTTATTTCAAAGAAAATGTCCGTTGCCTTCTAAGTGACCGCAAAATCTCGCTGTGTGTCAGCCGCCGTTGTAGCAGCACTCTTGCTTTGTGCTCAAAGAAACTGCTTGCTACAAGGGGCGTTTAGTGCTGACGATCCTCCTGGCTGTTTTATTCCTTCCGTTTTCTATAACTAAACAGCACTTCGCAAACATGAATGTAGAAAATAATAAAACGTCTTCGGTGTTCTCGACGCCATTTCTCTGGCTCTAACTGGCCCATATGTTTACAATCTTTCCTTTGCACTTGGGCACTTAAGAGTATGTCGGCTGGTCAACACATGTCTTACAACGGTACAAACACAAGAGCTTTCTCATATAGAGGAGACTTCAAAGCCAGGTTAATGTGTATCATTGTGCGTATTTTTCCTACATTTTCACATACACAGGTACATATGGTACTAAGCGTCACCTTCAAGAGAATGGAAAATGCTGAACTGCGCAAACAGTAGTAGTTACATCAAATAACGCCTCGGTTCGACGCCAATTTAGTAGGGGCTTCTTCATGCAGTTTGCGAAGGTAAACATGTGGTTTTGTCCTGTACAAAGCTTAGCCTCGAAAAGGAAAGTTACATATCCTTATTTGTTGAAGCAACCGAAATCCGAGGGCAATGTGAAGCAATGGCTGCGAGGTATAATATAAACCACTATTCTATACTTAAGTTCATCCTTGAACAACACCCTCACGTTCTTTAATTCGTTTCGTCTTATTATTAGGCAGTCGAAAAAGTCTTTTCATATTTCTAGTCAAACTTCAACTTATTTTTTTATATTTATAGGCTTTAATGAACCAAATATTTACCATTTTGGTCGAGAGACATTATTCCATCAATGTAAAACTTTTCTGGGTCTTCGGCGAAAAGCTACGACAAGTAATTTTAACAAGCTTCTCTTGAAGCAAACTTTACTCCATTTAGGAAGTACTGCGTTGACCGAAACAAATGGTAGTTCGATGGTGGAAAGTCAGGATCCATCAAAACTTTCCAGCCAAGCTCTCCCAGTTTTTGCCGAGTCATCAAAGATGTGTGTCTAGCGTTGTCCTGATGGAAGTCGATGCTCTTTCTGTTGATCAGTTTTGGCTGTTTTCGTTTTTTTTTTCGATTGCTTGCTTCAATCTCATCAGCTGTTGACTGTAAAATCTAGAATAAATTGTTCGTCCAGGCTGGATCAGCTCATAGTGGATGATTCCTTTCCAATCCCACCAAACACTAAGCATAACCTTTCGAGGCGTCAATTTTGGCTTTGAGACCATTTGTTGAGCTTCGCCACGCTGGGACCATGATCTTTTTCGCACATTATTATCGTTTTTGATCCACTTTTCGTCTCCTGTTACCATTCGCTTCAGAAATGGTTCGATTTCATTTTGTTTCAGCAAAGAATCGCAGATGTTAATTCGGTCCATTAAATTTTTCACAGACAATTCTTGTGGCACCCAAACATCGTTCCTCCTTTTGTAGCCAGCCTTTTTTAAATGGTTACGAAAAGACTTTTTCGACTGACCAATATTTTATTCATCAGAATATCTGGAGAACTATTTGGAATTAGATAAAAAAAATCACAAACAAAATATTGAGCGAATATTCCTTCAAGTTTGAAATCAAAAACGCTTCAAGTAGAGTTCTGAAGTGGACTAAGAGCTAATAATTGATTAGGTGGAAAACATTCACTTAAAAGAGTTAGTCAGTCAGTTTCTGTTTTCACTTTAGTCTACTCTCTAAATCTATTAGATTTATGAGAAGTTCCTAGCACAATCATAGCCATTTCACTCCATAAAAAATTTATGATTGTTTAACGAACTTATCTCGAAATAAATTACCAATTGTAGCGTAAATATTGAGTAATCTACATTTCGAAGAACCATGGGTAATTTCTGTCTGCTGAAAGCTGAAGCTGAAAACAGCATAAAATTCCGTGGACTCGCTAATTCGTATACATATTCGTTAATGAAAAAAAAAAATAATAATAATAATAAAAATGCAATTATATGCCTTCACTGACATAAAATTCGAGATCATTTGTAATGTTCGCTTAGAATAGTTCCTGTTATCAAGTCAACTCGCTGGTCCAGCAGACATTTTTCTGCTACCAATTTGTATTAAATGTTTGTGCTGATTTAGTACAATAAATATATAATATTAATTGCGAAGAAGCGACTCCATAAAGACACAAGCCGGCGCGCTCTCGCTCGGGGAATGGAGTAGTGAGTTCATGTTACCATAAATATGTGTACAGTACACTCGATAGAAGACACTGCTGTATTCTTGGTTTACCTGTTTTGCTGGCTCGATGCGGTAACCGCTCAAATAGTTATGTATGTTTGTATGTATGTACGTATGAATACGTGTATTTTTGTTGCATATATATGAGCTATCATGTCTTCCAACTGTTTGCTTAATGATGCCGAATGAATTTGAACGACTAAATCGCTAGTTGCCTTACCATCCATCAATTGTCCGCAACATGTGCACAAACAACCACAACAAGAACAATATCAACAAAAGCAAAACCAAAACAGCTCTAAACAAAGGGGAAAATGTTAGAACAAGGCTCTAATTCTTGGTTTCTATAGCAGATACATATGTAAGTATAAATTTTACAGATATATGCATATAAAAGCTTACATACCGTACGATCAGTGCTACGCTGTTGACGGATCGCTCAATGCTGACGCAGATGCTGGTCCAACAACAATAACATAGACTTAATAGAGTTTCGTGACCATAATATTTAAAGGCCAACACAAGCGTCGGCCACATCATTCAACACGATTTTAAGCGAACTCTTAGTGACTTTAGCACTTACGTACGTACCTTCCTTCTCGCTAACTAACTGCTACGCGGTCAGAGACCCGTCATTAAGTAATCAACATCGAATCTCTTCTTATTCTTTAGACACATTCGTAAGCACTCGGATGCTCGTATATTTGTAGTATTTATACAAGCATCTGAGAAATTCGCAAGAATTCGATTTGATATTAACCTGTTTCACTGGTACCCATGAATGGTTCGGAACGGTGTACAGGCCTTTGTATTGACCAATGTCCCTTCACTCTTCATTGTGCTATAAAACGTGTTGTCAGCATAATCATCGCTATCATCGGTAGCATCAACGCTCTTTTTGTCTTCCTCAAGCTGCGCTCGCCAAAAGCCAACCGTCGTCTAGCTTCTGCTAAATTTTTCTCTGCGGAGTTTTCTTCCTCTTCATTGCTTTGTACATCCATTGCGTTGATTATAGCGTGCGATTTAGTAAACTTCTGTTTGTTATTCTACTGAATTGTAAAATTGTTTACTTTTATATTGGTGTTTGTTCCTTCATTTTTCGTTTACACACGGCTACTCTGTTGTACGTCTGCATGTTCGTACAGCGTCGGCGCTGGAAGCTTAACATTTCTGAAATGGCTTCCGACGGCGGCGGCGGCGGCTAAGAATGTGGGCTGGCTGTTACCGCCTCATTGTGCATTTACGTACACTTCAAGTCTACGTGCACGACTACTTATTTGCTTCTTGTTCGCAATTTCTGTACGCGAAACAAAAAAAACGTTGCATGTGGAAGTATGTATGTACATACCAATAAAGCCTACAGGTATACAGCGCGATCCGTTCTTTTTGGATGTTTTTACATTGGACCCCCGAAATTTTTCATAAATTCTCAAACCTATGATTGTAAGACGCTCTACCACGACGTCTTGTGGTCGTTTTTCTTAAATTAACATTGTTAGGAAAAAGTTCTTTAAGCTTTCCAGGTATACTTAGTTCTCAAAGAAAACTTGTTTACTGTTATCGTCAGTGGTCTAAGGATGTGGGTTAAAAATAGATTTCGAAAAACAATCAAACAAATTCGCATAAGTATTTTTAAATTAATTTTGCCAAGTCAAGGTTTTCGGTCGCAATAAAACCTTTTCCCATTCGCATGGTTGTGCATAAACAGATACAAAAGTACGTCAGTATGCTGTTATTAAGTTAATAGTAGGCAATAAAGATCTTCAATTAAAGCAAATATCGCATTCCAATTACGATCATGATTCGCCCACGACTTCCAGACAATGCTCGAATTTCACATACCTCGACCATGTCTGCTCATATCACTCTCTACCGATGCTCGCACATGCGCACGCCCACCACAAATTCGCAAGCACACTGATACACACACAAAAATGTATGTACATACGTGATTTATTTCCCCGTGAAAGCCCGCGAAGTCATATCAGGCCGCTCTTGGGTCATGACAGACACCACACTGATCGGTATTCGGCATTCGGATGGATCGCTTTACTCTTTGTTTTGGCATTGTTGCCTTTATTTATTTACATTATTCGCCATTGTTGCTGTTGTTACGGATGTTGGGGCATTTTGTACTATGGTTACGCTCATTGTTGTCTTTGATATTGTTGGCGCTTTATTCACTTTTCCAGAAATGTTGTTGTGGTGCCCTCGTACTGCTGCACCCAAAGCGTCCGTTCGACTGCATGGAAATCAAGTTGCATTGTCTTATGCTCCTATGCTACCGTGACTCTACAAACCGCGCAAGCCTCTGCGGGGTGCGCATACAGCGCCGCGGACAGGGCACAGAAAGTCATGCTGCTCTTGTTTGGGCACTCGCCTGCTACTTCGACTTGTTATTTTTGTTACGGTTTGGCTACAATCAGTGGCATATATTTACTTACTGCGTTTGCTTTAGTATTTTTGCTCGTCTGCCACTAGCTTGGCTGTAGGTATTTCTTATTATCAGCCTCCCTCTGCCGTTGCGCTTCCCACAGCTGATTTTCGGTCGCTTATGTTGCGGTTTACTGCTCACATTGTTGTTGTTACTTTTAAATGTTTTACCTTCGCTTTTGGCAGACTCTATCGTCCGCCCTCCGCCGCTTGGACTGTGATGTTGCTGTTTGTACCCGCGGTCGAGCTGGCATTTTATTTATATTGATGTGGCATGCGGTGACTGTAGTGTGCGCAAAAAATGGCGCATCACGTCGTTCGGCGCAGAATAACATGTTTTGTTCTTGCTCTTCATGCCTCAGCCACTTCTGCTGCCAGTGCCGCTTACTCCCTCGGCCTTATTCAAGACCCGGCAATTGCATTCCTCCGCAGATAGCTAAATACGTAATGTTGCAAAATTAAAATGGTTTGGCGTTCACAAGCCACTAACCCGAATAGTGGCGGTTGGTCCAACTGTCGCACCAGCGTTTCTAATCGGCTTGAGAAATCTTATCTTGCTATTACCGTTTGCACATCATCTTCATTATGCCAGCGCGAATTTAGTGCGTCTACTCTGTCCATATTTAGAACACTGCAGGAACGACCAAGAAGACCGCTGGTCGATTCGGCATTGCATCGTGCATTTAAAGCCAGCCAACAATCAAGCCTATAAGTAGAGCTTTAGGGATCCAAATGTGCTCTTGCGAACGTCTAAAGATGTGTGTTTGTCGGTAAACAATGGCATAAAATCGCAATTTTTTGGCTTTGAGTACAGCATTTAATTGGATTGTTCGACATTTATGGTCGGAACCGTTGTAAAATGTTCGAGATAAGCAATGTGTATGATCAAGCGGCTGTTATATCGTTGAGGTTGTGAGATTAAACATTACATTATTGATAATTTCTTTCCTTTACTCTGGTCATTATGACATCATCTCATTTTCTGTAGAATATATTTATTAGAAAAAAAATGTAAAAACAACAACTGAGTAAATAAATTAAAGTTTGGCAATTAAAGATTTTTAAAGGTGGGTGCAACATACATACATATATGCATATGTATACTTATTTACGGCATTAATCTGCACAAGCAATAAAATCGGAATAAGCTCACATAGATAAAGTTACATAAGTACATGTCTGCACACATGCATGTAAACATAATTGGAAAATGAAAAAAAAAAACACTTCTACTTATATGTACCAAGAATGACATCACCCTTCTGCACATACATATGTATGTGTGGTATATTAAATACTCTGGCCCGCACATACATGTATATACATACATACAAATCTACGAAATGTGCGCCAATGTGTGCTCGATGGTTGGCAACTACGAAACTTTATTGCCAACTCTTACGCAGCACTAAAAGTTCCGATTGCACATTTTTTCTATTCTATCGGGTGATTTTTTTGAGGTTAGGATTTTCATGCATTAGTATTTGACAGATCACGTGGGATATCAGACATGGTGTCAAAGAGAAAGATGCTCAGTAT